>NW_010258758.1:31416-61601 GCF_000690775.1 Eurypyga helias
CTGACATTTAATTAATTCCCTTCCAAGGAGAAGACAACAATCTGCTTTAACTATGATAGGAGCTAACTCATGGAACAGGATTCATATCAAAGTTTGGATCAAATAACTAGATCTGTTTCTTTGGTTTTTTAAGGCCTGCCCTTCCCTGCTCTCTTTACACACAGACCATGTACTCTGCTTCTTTACAAACCATAATTACTTCCCACTCTCTCAGCGTGCGAAAGGAAAGAGTACGGAGTCTGCACAAAAAAAAAGTCAGAATCTGCCGATATTTTAAAACAGTGGGTGATGACATGTGGTTATTTATCAGTTACTATAGAAAACAAATGAAAATATTGAACGTATTTTGTATTTTGAAGCCTTAATTACTAAGTGAATACCTTAAATATCCACATGTCCTGTGGGAGTGAAAGAGCCATTGAACTATTTCAAGCTCGTGAAGGGAAGAAAGCAAACGTGTTTCTGCTACCTTACAGGGCTACTCGCGTAATTTCTCATATAGTACTTGTACAGTGAGTAAAAGGCGGACCTTGTCTCAGACAATTAATAATAAAATAAGGAAGATGGAAAAAGGGTGACAGAACAAAACAGAGGATACAAACGTCATGTCTCTAAAGAAAGGGCCAGGAGCTATTAGGTACAAAAGTAAATATGTTTCAGATAAAATTCTAAGACTTGTGAAAATGGAACATTACAGAAGAAACAGTTTAGAAGAAAGGAAGGACTAGAACAGGAACATAATACACTTACTTCTGCTTTTCGGCGATTTTTTGCTTTGATTTCCTCAAGTTGCTTTTTTTCCTTTGGATGTTTGTAGGTGCTTGGAGGAACCTATATTAAAAGGCAATGATCTCCACAATATGGGGTATAAAACATTCCAAGCAACACATTCTTGCAGGAAAATAAACACATTCACTTCTACTGTAGAACAGCTGCAGTTATTTTTAAAATATTGATTCTTTTCTATTAGTGCTAGTGGACAGATGGACATGGACAGACATGGACAGATTCCAATTAGCTGCGACTACCCAGGCTTTTCAGTCCTGTCCAATGTAATATAACCCCTGGACAAAAGACTAGAAAGAAAGAAAAATCTGAAACTAGTACAGGAAAGGCTAAAGAAATAATAAATCCTATAGGCCCTATCAAGGGGAAAAAGAAATTGCCGGAAAAGAGAAAGGTTCTGAGAAAGGTTTATGAGAAAGGTTCTCATAAACTTGAGTTTCACAGCACTGACAGCCAGGTAGGGCAGCTGAACAGTTAAGCTGTGCAGCTCTTAGGCACAGCATGTGGTAGTAGTAACAACTTACAGACACTCCAGGGAAGATAAATCCTTTTAAGTTTATTAAATACCCAAGAACTTCATTGTAACTGGGGTAGACTTTGAACTGAAATGGTGGGACGCCGAGAAGGCAGTTGGAGAAAGCAGCAGCTGTGCTTATCTTGTCCCGGTAGTCTTCCCATTACACTGGGAAAAATGGGCCTTTGCTCTGGTCTACTATGGCTGTCCTAACCCGTTTGTAAGGGAATACCACTGGAGGTGTAGATTAAGTGCGTGGAGGCAGTGGACTGAGAGCACCCTCGTGGCATTAGTCAAAGATAGGGGAAAACACTCACATGTCAGAAAGTGCTACAGATAAATGACCAGGAAAGACTTACTGTCTGGCTGTCATATGGATCAACAGGAGACAAGGGTTTTGGGTTAGGAGGAAACTTTGAGGGTATTTCAACGTTTACTTGAGCAAATAAATGAAATAAATAAATTTTGCCCAGAAGCAAACACTGAAAAAAGACTGGATGTCTCCTTCCTATGTGGGTGAGATAGTCTTCCAGTTTACTGGATATCTTCTTAAATATTTATCTTGCTAAATATGTTCTAGATCAATTAGAAGTTACAGAATTAATTCAAGAATTAATGGGAAAAATCTGTAATCTCTATTGTACTGGAGGTCAGTTTGGGATCCCATCTAGCCTAACTGGACTATATAAAGAAAAACTCATGAATCTGATGTACTTTCCACTGCCTTTGCTATTCAACATCATTATCTACAGGCGAAACAAATACACAGACAGAAGAAGCTCGCATTAAATGCACTGGTGAGACCGCTCAAGTATTTCTGTGAGCTTTTTAAGTGAAGCTGAACTGAAAGTATTACACAGCACTTACTAAGAAGTTTTATTATGCTTTTATGGATGGAGAAATTAAAGCCCAGGGGATTTGCAAAGGGTTGCACAGGCAATGAGTATCAGTTTATTTCCCTCGTCTTCCTAGTCACGTGCTTTACCTGCAAAACTGTACTCATCTGCCAGTGTAAGCTGAAAATCTCTCCTCAGAAAATGCTATGCTTATTCCAAGCAATTTAAGGAGGAGACTTTTCAATCAGCTCTTTCAAAAATGATCTTAGCCTTGTAATTTAGCCCTCAGATACCACGGTGATGAGTACCAGTCAGACAGACAGACAATCCATATAGCAATTACCCAGTTGCCGGAAGAGGATGAATAGGTCAATGTAAGTAAATTCTCAGTTTCAGCAATAGAGAGGTCAAAAAGGCTAAACTGTATCTACTTAATCCTGATGTGAAAAAAGGGGGCTAGGAGTGAGAGACACCAACCTTGCTCTTCCTCTCCAGCTTTCTGGATATCCTTTTACCAGAGGTTTATTTATGGAGTAGGTACCACACGAATAACCACTGGAACTTTGGTAGTCATAATTCTTCTATTTTTTTTAAGTTACTCTTGTAAGATGGACAAGGGCAAGCTAATGCAATGCTACTGTATTAAGAGCTTCTATTTCTATACGTAACAAGATCATAAAGATAAATATACTGTTGGGTCTATATATTTGTAAACAAAATGCTCTGTATTGGCCAAATGAAATCACCCATTTAATTATTTTAACAGTCAAGCACCTCCATTCATAAAGCACAGCTGAAATAATAAGGAAAATACCTTAAAAATACACTAGATTTTGCTGAATGGTGTCATAATAACGTCTCAGTGTGGCCTTTTTATTTTTTATAACTATGCTATTGGTTTACAGAAAATATAAAAATAAAATAATTGCATAATTTTATTATTCTAGCACAGTGGGGATGTTAATAGAATGGATTCTATTTGTAACTCAAGGCCAAGATATCCAAGGAAGTTAAATGTGTCCAAATCATTTTGCATGTTATCAGGTTTAAGCACCTGCCTCCATTTGTTTCCTTTGCAAACTTCAAGCTAAGCACTCATTTTTCTTTGTAAAATTGTATTTATGAATGGGTGCATGCATATGTGCATGCTTGTGTGTGCATCCATGTGCTTGTGGGCAAAGGACAGCGGAGAGAAGAATTAATAATCCTTAGACCAAATATTTAGAGTGAAATGTTTCCTTATTAAATTTCAAAATTAAATTGTTTTTTCCATTGCACTTAGTGTCCCCCATTTCTGATGAATGTTTATGATGATGAATGATTATCCTAACTTTCTAGGCCTATGTTACTCCAACAAAACTTTCCAAGGTCAGCGGAGAGTTCCATGTCAGTATAGATCACGGAGTAAGGCAACTACCCTGAATAACCCAAATCTCCAGTCCTCTCCTGTGAAGGATTCATGTGGTCAGCGTATAGGACAGCAGTACTATCCCAGTTCCTGAACTCACTGCATGTGATACATCTCATCTTACTTTGCTCATCTTACTTACTATCTCTACTATAGAATACAATGCAACCTAGCAGACAGAAATACCTAAAATAATAATCCTATTAATCAAAATGAACTAATTTCATCATAGGAATGTAATAACTTATCCACAATCATTGCTGAAAACCCAGGCACCTCAGTATGAATTCACAGAGCTGTTTCAAAGTTGAGCGGTAACTACGCCTGTAGTTATTGTGTCTACAATAGTCGCTGCTTAATATGCCACATGACAAGTTCCCTGACTGACAGGTGCCTGAGAACCATGAGAAAAAATGGGTATCTCATAAAACTAACAACTTTGTGAGAAATTCCTGCAGCAGATTATGGGATGTAATCTGGAAAAGCTTTATTTCCGTTCATTCCTCTCAATTCCATACAACTCTCCACCACAGACTAGCCAAAACTATGGCCTGTTCTGACTTTACTAACTCTTTCTTGCCATCTGGGTTGTCTTTTCAGTCTCTGTTCATTTCAGGATCTAAAATGGTGATAGTGGCAACAATATGGCGAATTAAAGCGAAGTTAATTTGCTGAGATAGGTACAGAAATGAGCACAACATATGTCACCACTACGCTAATGGTTTTGGATTCACACAAGCTTTTAAATTTGCAGACTTGGCCAGAATGTAAAGCAAATTTAATATAATCCTAACAACACAAATAAACTTCAGTAAATGCATCTCCATTAGAGAACATTTATTCTAAGTGGGGCTGCGTAGCATAAAGGTACTAAAATGACAGCAATATGACTCATTCCTATACTGATTAATTAGTTATTAAATGCAGTTTTTCAGAGCCTGGTATTAAGCTGTTTCAATGTAAAATCCCATTAACTGTATAACACACTACCATTAAATTGCTCTGCCATCCTAAGATGTAAATGGTTTCTAAGAGCATTCAACACATGTATTATTTAAAACCTGAAGTGCTAATACAAGGTGGCAGATAATGCCCAAAAGTATGACTTCCAAGCTCACTTCCCACTGCATTTAAATTTAGAAGATTTTGAGTCTTTATTAAGTTAGTCTTAGCAGCTTGACTCCAAATCCTGTTTGCCTTCCCCCAGTGTGCTAACTTAAAACCAATCAGGTCTCCGATTTGTACCAGTGTAACTGATTAACAGCCGTAGACAATGTGTAAAATGAGTGTGTAGCATTTCAAAGATAAACCTAGTCTCATTCACACATAAGCAATAAATTTAAACTGAAAAACTTTAATTTTAGAGATTCAATATTAATACAAACAGAAAGGAATAAAATTCCACCCTCAAGGAGGGGATGCAAACCTAGAGTTCATCTCATGTCTAGTGAAATTGCTTTGCTGTTTATTTTAATTAGAATTAATCTACAAAAGGTCTGTCTAAGTTTATAAAGAATTTTCATTTGAATGTTCTTTTCTTATCTGCTTCAGTGCATTATCTAAAGCAAACGTCTTACATATCCAAGGTCTACCAGAAACACCTGTATGAATGCTGTCATCAGTTTGTACCCATCGTATAGTTCTACCTCCAGAAGCCACAAAGCAACTACAACAACCAACATTTTCCCTTTCCTTTGTTTGATTTGCAATTTGCTTAAAAAACATTCACTTACAGAATTAGTTTGGGGTTTTTTTTTTTAGAAATCTGACCTTCAATAACAGGATATTATAAAAATCCTTGTTGATCTGTCAAAGGATGTAGATTTTCTACAAATATTTTAAGATTATTAACTCCCTATCATGACTTTGTGCACATGCATACATAAAACTTAGTACCTCTCTAAGCATAAAAAAAACTCACAGGTGTCCTTTTTTCCAGTACCGGTATTGGCAGAGGTATAGGAATGGCACGTGGTTTGGGTACAGTCAAATTAAATTCCTTTGGCTGAGTGACCATCGAAGTCTTGACAGTGGTAGTACGATTATGTAATTTATCTGTGAGCTGTTCAATCAGCTGCTGCACTTCCGGCTGCCATCTTCAAATAAAAAGAGATTTATCAATTTTCTTTCATTTTTTTCTGTCATACAAACTTACATGCAGTATATGAGGTTGGCATTAGTGTAAATTCTGTAATGCTTTCAGTCATTCAACTTTAATAAAACTGACCTATGAAACTGGACTCATGATTTAGCTGGCCTGTGTTATTCACCTCTTGATAGATACTAGTCCATTGACACTACTAGTGGTGAAATAGCCACAGTTTTTCTTGAATAAGCAACTATGTCACCAGTTCGGTTTGCAGCAGAATCAGACTATGAATCAGAAAAGCAGCTGTCACAAGCTAAGTAGACACGTAACATCTGTAGATGAAGAGACTATGAACAGTGGTCTGAGTATCGCCACTTTCACCGACCGACAGAGCACATATAAATCAATCTCAGCACAAGCAGTTCTGACAAAAAATAGAAAGATGCAAGGAGTTTGTTAAATTAGCAAACGAATCTTCAGTGAACCCCGTGGTGCAGTCGATTCTGTTTTCTCTGTGTTGGGATTTTGGCTTGTATGAAGGTTTAGACTTCTTCCAAGGAATGACAGGAAGGTGCAGAATTCAAGGTAAGGCAGAAAGAAGTTATCACAAGGCTAATTATGCTGACAGCTTTGTGTCAGTTACTCCTCCTCTGTATGTGTTCTACCCCTAAGTATTACATACACAGTGAAGCTTTCCTAGAACTTATAAAGCAGCTGACAATGTAAATTTACAGTAACTTGTGTATGTGACTGTTACCTTAGCTAGTACTGTCACTATGTCACGAGGCTTGCAAGTAACACCTGCAGGTAATGCAGCTCCATTAGAATAAATAGGACCCTTTAGAGTAACCTCATTGACATCAGAAAGAGGAATACAAAGACATATTTAAAAGAATTTAAGCTAGTAGACTGATTAAACTGACAAATACATGGTGAGACCCTTGAAGGAAGTTTCAAACCCAGTAACCAAATATGGTCTTTAACATTCTTGTACAACTTAAATTTACCACCTCTAGGCAAAACACGTGTTTGTTAACGTTGAATGTATTTGCCTGTGAAGGACAGCTCCAATAAGCTTAGTGTTAGAGAAACAAGCGACAGAGTAAGTGTCTGCCCACAGGCATCTATACATATAAAAAGTGTGGATATGCATGTCTACATCTATACATCTCTATCTCTATCTTAATACTATTGCAAGCATATGTTATAATTAGAATTACTACACTGGAATATACTGAGTAAAATTCTGACTTCAAATATATCCCTGCAGTTCCTGTAGAACGGGGTGGAATTTGGGGTACTGCAAGCCAGATCTATACTAGGCATTTGCTAATTTGGCATGATCTACGTAGTATGAAAGCATTCATTCTCCTGACTTTGATGTGACAGTTAGAACTAGATGCAAACTCTTTTTCAGCTGACGTTTGTAATATATTTTCATCTAACAGTGGTTGCCACCATCTGGTTCAATCCATACTGGAGTGAGGAGGATGTGTGATTGCAGTCGCACTGGTGTACCAATGCTGCCTCTAATTCAACTGTTCTGGGTAAAAACAAGAGGGGAAAAACTTGACACAATAGGTTGCAGAGCTACTGTTTCTCCACATGAAAATGTTCCAGTTTGGAAAGAGTACGCATGCTACTGTATCACCACCTAACCAACGTGTGGACACACCTGGCACCTCAGAGCATTCGAACTGTTAAATTATTATTAAAGTAATAATTTTAAAAGACTTGTTTACATGCTTATCCGATTTGCTCAGAAGGGATTTTATGACCATCAGCATAAACAAGTCTGTGGATAAGACCCCACCTGGAGTACTGTGTCCAGCTCTGGAGCCCTGAACATCAGAAGGATATAGACTGGTTGGAGCGAGTCCAGAGGAGGCCACACAGATGCTCGGAGGGCTGGAGCACCTCTGCTATGGGGACAGGCTGAGAGAGTTGGGCTTGTTCAGCCTGGAGAAGAGAAAGCTCCGGGGAGACCTTATAGCACCTTCCCGTACCTGAAGGGGCGACAAGGAAGCTGGGGGGGACTCTTTACAAGGGCCTGTAGTGACAGGACAAGGGGGAACGGGGTTAAATTGGAAGTGGGGAGATTTAGATTAGATATCAGGAAGAAGTTCTTCCCAGGGAGGGTGGTGAAGCACTGGCACAGGTTGCCCAGAGAAGCTGTGGATGCCCCCTCCCTGGAAGTGTTCAAGGCCAGGCTGGATGAGGCTTTGAGCAACCTGGTCTAGTGGAAGGTGTCCCTGCCCATGGCAGGGGGGGTGGAACTAGATGGTCTTTAAGGTCCCTTCCAACCCAAACCATTCTATGATTTTGTGATTCTATAAAGCCAAACTCAGGGAAGTCAAACGTCTTTTTTCATATGCTTAATGTCATACAGATGTTGAAGTGACTTATGAGGCTCTAATCTAACTGTAAGATAATTTCAGCTTTCAAAGTTTGTGGGTTTTAGTTTTGGGGTTTTTTTAGAGTATGATGTTTGATTTATTCAGGGACAGTGAGAAACAAATGTACAACAGCTGTAAAAGAACCTTCTATGAGAGAGCCTCTGGGTAAGTAAAAGGGATTATTAAAGTCTCAGGAAGACAAGAAGGGTTACAAGTGATTTCAACAGCAGAAACACTTTGTCAGCAAATTGAACTTTCAGGTGGAGCTTTCCCCAGCACTTAAACTTTGAGATGCCCACAGGCTACTTAGTACTGCTTACCTCAGCAGTGGGTCAATCCAGTTCTCTTTTACGTACAGTGAATCGTAGAATCGGCTCCATTCATCTTTTATCCATGTGTTCAAATACAAGGCATTGAAGAAGAATCTAAGAAACTAAATAATACATGATTTCTTTTAAATATGAATACTGAAGGTATGGTGTATATAAAGCTACAAAGGATAGTTGTTTTTACCACAAACACTGCTGAATAACTTGCTTGTAGTTTACCGTGTAATTATAATCATAGGTGCTTGACATTTGTAGGTTCTTCTTAGTTCTGTTAGGACAGCCCCATGTCTTTCAGCCCTACTTAGTGAAACACTAACAGATGCTGAAATACTTTGAGAGGCCTAAAAAAATCTAGGGGCTACATCATCGGGATTGTTGATGCATCTTTAATTTGCTTCAAACATTGTGAAACAAAAGTTTTTATTAAAAACTAATTAGTACTGCAATACACTGATTTTAGTATAATTATACAACAGAGTTTCAGAGTCTAAATACCCACAGTAAACTCCTGATTATGTATAGCTAGATGATCCATGGTGCCCAGAAATGTGTGAGGCCTGGCACTGTGCTTGAATTACTTAAGCTCCTTTCAGCTCCCTGGGAACTGGGCAGGGAGAACTGCTGAGAACTATAGTAACTGCTATACCATACAGTTTCTTCTTTTATTGAAACATAATTAATTGGCATATTCCCATTAAACTAGAAGACTGAAATTTGGCACACTTACACACTGTAGGGCTCTGCGTGCTGGAGAAACAGCAACTAACATTTGAACTTTTGTTTCCCACTGGAGTTCACCAGAAGGACAAGAGCGTTTCTTTAAAACTTGAACTGCTCAATTGGCCTTTTGAAACAGACTCTTGAAAAATGGTGCTCGGATCCAGCATGTGTCATTTACAGCAATCTAAATTCCAAACTTGAACCGGAACTTTTTCATCAGAATTCTTGGAAATGAAAGTACAAGCAAGTATCTTGCTGAAATAATCCCCATAGTAGAAAAAAACACAATAAAGAATATTGACATCATGGGTCATACTGGAAAGCAGTATGCAGTCCCTTGAGAAGCTTCAAATGGAGACTGCAGAGCTTATCAGTTCAGATTTGGCATAAGCCTATCTTGAGGTGGTTTCCACAGAGCCATATAGGTCTTCGTGTTGAGTTTTTAGTTCCAGAGTACTATTAAGGAGCTTCTTAATTCACATGTGGTGCCAGGCCCAAGGTGGATCAGAGATTTGTGAATAATTCAGCTATAAAGAATTCAGATTTGGCTTAAGGTGTTCAATAGGTGTAGAAAACCTGCTCCTTAAAATCTATAGTCTTGATGTGACCATTTCCAAGGAATTCACCTGTAAATTCAGTCTTATTTTCATTTATTGTGTATTTGGTAGAGTCAAAAGACTGATCAACAACTGAAGGACTAAATAAATATTACCCCCTTGGATACCCATTCTTGTCTAGAAAGTACTGCTCTTCCCCAAAACTGCAGATGCTGGCATATCAGCACACCATCCAAAAGAAGATATTTCACCCCTAAAGCCATGACTATAAACTAAGTGTTGAACTGTGTAGAAGTTGGTTTTTTGGTGCTTCCAGATTCACTGGAGTTTGCAAAGCATATGGTAAGGGATGCATTTCATCCCATTGGTCTAGAAATTCATTCCTTCTCCTTATGGAAGATCTTTCCCTGTAGTGCATGCCTGTTGGATTACATTTTTCACCTAACATAGCAATTTGTACTTAGGCAATGTATAAGTAAAATGCTCCAAGACTAGACAGAGTTCATGCTCTGCAACAGAACTGATGCACTGTATATACAATACTTCTACCACTGATTATAACAAAATTTTACATCCGGGTATCCCAGGTGTATATATGATTAAAGACCCAGTGAACATGTCCCCTGCCAAAGTACTCTTCTTACCTTATGGAAGGCCCTGACTATACACAGAGTTTGTAAAGAACATGGTTTTAAACCCCCGTATGCAAGTGTCTATGCTAGGAAAAGTGTCCTAGGATGGTCTCAGGTCTGTCTGCCACTGTATGACCCAACTTGGACTATTTTTACTCTGATGTTCACCACGAGGCTGATCTTGTCCTACTTGTTACTGATCTTGTCCTGCTATTCCTACCTCATCATAATAGCAATTACAATACCCAGTTCTTATGTACTGATCTTCATTTTCAAATCTGAAAAGTTGTTTATAAAGGACTTTACTGCTGTTAGAAGCAATCAGAACATGAAACAGAACAAAACAGGTTCTTGAATGCTAGAAAGAAAACACTACTTATTTTGCCTTTTTTACAAGCCGATTATGAAATTATAAAGCTGTTTCCTTCGACTTTTTGTTTCAACAGTGCATTTTCTCTAATATACAAACACATAAATTTTACAACAAATATAAAAGAAAAACATGTATGAATAATAGAACAGAAAAATAGGCTTGAGTTAGCAATACATAGCTAAGATCTTAGAAGAACAATCACACTAAAGTTACAGAATGGTGTTTTATCCTATGGTTTTGTAATTATACAACCATAAAGATTTTTTGCATGCATTCTTAACATTACAGAATGAGAGCTTATGTTTTTCTGTTCAAGCAGATGAGCATGTGTTAGTGAGGCAGCATTATTCTGCCTGGATATTCCTCCTAGATGAAAATTTTTGAACACGCATCAATCATAGGGAAACGCTATGACTGATTTGAATGGACTTTATCATGCAGTCCTTCAAGAGGAAGGTTTACTCACGCTAGTCGATCTCATTCAAGTGAATAGTCCATGTAATTTCATGAAAACTATTCATTTGAGTAAGGTTTATCTGCATGATTAAGAAAATTCCATTCAGCTTGTGATGTGTAGGAAAAAAATAATTAAAGTAAATCTATTCTAAGTAAATATATGTGAGTAATCTTTCTGCATCTCAGCTGAACTCAGACAGAATAGTCATCAGTCAAAATCTACAGGTCAGCATCCTGAAGGAGAATCCCAAATTTCTGACAACTTCTGTTGCTAAGGCTGCAGATCTGCCTTCTGCTGTTTTTGTCACTGTTGCTGGGGGGACCAAACGCTGGTTCTAAATCTGCTGCTGCAGGTGCATTAATATAATCCAGCATCACTTTGGAGACAAAGAATCTTTTCTAATGCAAGAGAAGGAAACCTAGGTACCATGGTGATGATGATCTGATAAGATACTTAAGCAAACCAAGTTACATCTGCAGGAAAAAATGTAGCAGGTGCAGGCCATCGCATAACGCAGCGCTTCCCTATCAGAAAAGTGTTATTCCAGACAAGGAAGGAGAAATTATCTGAAACAGAACATCAGGGCACTGACACAGAAGCCACATAAAGCTAGGTGAATGGAATCAACAAGACATAACTGGCATGAAGTGGGAAAATTGTGTTGCTAGCTGAATGAGCTCAAGATGCATCCAATCCAGTGGCTTGTGTCTACGATGTTTACCAAAGAAGAGCTTGGAAAGCATTTCAGACAGAGTGATTTGTCTGTCTACCAGATTATGATAATTCTTCCAGCCACTTCTCTGTTCTTTCTAACAGTTAATGAAAGGTATCATTTTTGTCTCTGAATGGAATTAATAAAAACCATTCCATAGTAAGGCCACCACAACACAGTGAATAGTGTTTCTAAAAACGCCATGCAGACAACCTAACCTACGCTCTCCTATATATTACAAAGCAACTCAACTCTTTAACAAGTCGCTGGCATCCACATGAACATTCGGAGTAATCGGTAGAAGGATAAACCTTAGCCTTTTGAGTATTAATTACTAATACCTATCTCTTGAATTCCACATTTGTTATTGAAATGCTGTGTTTGGACTACGCTTTGAAACATCTTCATGATCAAAGTCTACATAAGCTGTGTCACCAGTAATTTAATTTTTAACCTATTTTCCTGAGAAAACAGGGTTCATAAGAAAGGATTGACACTCAGTTTATCCCTCTCCCCCTCTTTACAACATAGCTTTTAAGATAATCAGCACTTTCAACTAGTTTGAAAGAGAAGCAGAAGATATGTATATTTCTACAAATTTCATACAAATTAGCAAACAAGTAGCAGAGCGAAATGCAAATCTGTGACTCCAGAGAGGAAAAGGCAGGCAGAGCTTTGTTGTCATGCTTACTACTTGGCAGCAATGGTTTGGCCAATTGCACCTATATTGTAATGGGGTAACTGGTACATGCATAGCTCCAAAGGAGCAATTTTTTGGGAAGGAGAAAAAGAGATGGAAGGACAATAGGCTCGATAATCAAAGTGGCAGTGGGTTGTTCAGGTAAAAAAGAACACTAAGCAGCAGGAACTGCAAGTTTCAATAGATTGAGTATGGAAAAAACCTTCCTCTCCTGCCTAAAGTCAAAGAAAGAATGTGAACAGAGCCAAGAGTGAGTTAGAGGGAGTTAGATGGACAACTGCAAATCACATACCTGTAAATCATGTGATTATTTTACCTTCTTGGATTATATAAAATATATTTTGACTTGATCGTTGACTGAATATGAGATAGTCACTGCATAAGTTTAGAAATTAAAAATGTTTGTGATAACAAAATACCAATTTAATTTCTCAATTTCAATCAAAATAACACTAATTTCCTAATTTAAATTGTCCTGAAAATTGAGAAAAGTAAGCTGGTTAATTAAACACAATGAAGATATCATTAATTATTTTTTAAACAATATTTTGTACTTTCATTACCTTTTGCATTTTTGCTGTGTCCAGAGATTTCACGATTCTGCTGAAGTGCTGAAGACCGAGCTCTTCCAGTTGAAAAGTAGCCAGATAACAAATAACTATCAAAAGATACATATATTTAAGATGCAGCAGGAAATTCTAATAAGCTTATACCCTATATTCTGCACACTCTGGGATGTAGACTGTTACTTTAATTTTAAAAAGTCTTCAATGTTGTTTATCTAACTGGGCAAAATAATGCTTGACAATGAGAAACTGTAATATGAAGTTATAATTTAACCCCATGTTCATTATTAGCATCGTGAGTCTATGCTGTGGTTCATATCAGTTCTCTCTATCATGAGCCAGACCCAGGCTACTGCAAATCTACAAATTTTTATGGAAATTCCAACAGCTGAGGATCTGGTCACTTACACAAAACATGTAACACAGTTGTAGCTATCTGAAGTCATTCACAGAGGTCCTTCTGATGCCTGCAAATGTCTGTTTGCAAAACTGGGAGATCTACCACAGCAGCACTTGGAATCCCCTAAGGCCCAAGGTAAGATCTTGCCATGACTTCACGGTCATTTCATTATGCCAACATCACCACTAAAATAAGCAGTTCTGTCAACCCCTCACTGCGTGTTCACATCCCCTCCTTTCACTTCCTGGTGTTTCTTCCCTTGGGCAAGTACAGTCACCACACAGCCAAGTTAAAACTTTGTGAATTTTAAGCTGAAGCACTTCCTTATCGCGTCACTGGATGGCTGTTACACACAAGTTCTAGGTCAAGAGAAGATATGACAAAGGGGTGAGAATGCGTGGCCAGTGATGAGAAGAACGGCAGCCTGTTTGGCAATATCTGTGTATTCCATCTGTGAAATCCTCTGTTAGTCTGGCTACAAGGCAGGGAGAACAGGAGTCAGATGGCTCCTGAGAGACATGACTGCACAGTTACATTGTGGGAAACAGCCTTTTTTTTGTGTAAACAAAATTTTCACTGTAAGCAAGCTTATTCTAAGAAAATTTAATGTGAACAGGAGACATAAAAGGAAGTTTTGATAGTGAATTTTTCAACATAATCTCTCTTTCATGTTTTCAGAAAGGATAGTTCTTATTATTCTGGTCCAAAATCATAGTTTATACATAAGAATATAATACATAACAAAAATTTGAAACATAAAATATCGTATTTCTACTATTTAATTTCCTTGGAGGTGTTTTTTTTGAAACCAAAACCAAAACCAAAACACACTCAGAAAGTGTTGTAATCTTAGTTTTTAGAATGAACTCAGGTTTTTTAAGTGGTGAAATTCTCTGGGAAATCCAAATCTGATTCTTGCATGCCCTCTGGCAAGCATGCAGTTTGATCCAGGAAGAGGCACTGTGAGATTTTGCAGACCTGTAAAGTTCATGAGCTCCCCTACCAGCTTTCATTTGACCATATTCACTTTGCTCGATCAGGCTTCACTTGCACTGCAGTATTTTAGCTACCACCAAATAGTAATGATAAAATCAGTAAATTCTTACCAACATGCTGCAGGCAACTCAGTGTATCGTTAGGCTTCAATCTTGTGCTTTAGCATAGCAACATATTTAAGCAGTCTTAGTAGAATATACATTTATCTCCTACAAGCTTTATTAAATTCAAATCTGCTCACACATAGCAACAGCTTTTATAAGCAGCTTTGATCATTTAAGTGTCAATGCAGCTTGGGAAAGGGAATCACAAGCAGCTTAAAAAAATGTAAGCCAATGACCTTAGACTCGCAACTTGTTGATAAAGGAAAATTTTCTGGGGTCTACCCTCTGCCTATGATTAATGGGGGCTTTTGAGTGGACCAGTCCTGACAATCCAATTACAGCCACATTCAGCTTAAAGATATAATTTATGTGACCCAGACACTGAAAAACATGGCTTTGGAGAAATGGAGACAATGAAGCATTACCATTTAGAATAAACTCAATATATTATTAATTTCATCCTTCACAGTTTATGTTCCTCTTGTTTGTTATTTGATTTAGATTTCTATACCTTTCCAGATTGCGACAGAAGCAACCAGAATCACCATCAAAATGTAATAGCTTTTGAAACATAAAATGTAGATATATTAGGTATGTTTTTTGTATTTTTCAACCACTTTGAATTCAATTGACAGGGCTTTCAAAGAACCCACAAAGATTCAGAACATACCTGATTTAGAGAACCAATGCCAGTGCAATTTGTGATTTGACTTATTTGGGGACTTAATAAATCAACCTCAGTATATGTGTATTAAATGCAGCAGAAAAATATATTTTAAATTACTTTTTAATGTACTTCTCAATGCCTGAAATAACTTCAGGAGTAGTAACCACTCTGATTAACTGGCTCACACTATCAGATGTAGTTGTATTGTAACTGATTCTAACCAAGTAACTAATAAAAGGAAAGTAATTGACCTCACTCATGGAGACAGAAATCTATGTCATTGAGTGATCAGTAATGAAGAAACCCCTGTATGGACAGAAACAATCCTGTTTCAATACTGTGAGACATGCTGTGTTCCTCAGCAGACAGAGCTTTGTTACACAATTTCATATCTGAATGGCAGAGGTACTAGATTGCACAGAAGAGAATAAAGGGGAATCACTGGAGAACATTTTTTAAAGCAACGGTTAAACTTCCAAGATACTTCTTTCAGTCACCGATGCTATTTTCCATCTCCACGTTACCTAATCTGCAGGCATAGTCTGAAGAATTTTCTTGGGTAAAGTTCCAGTTAACACCTGTGACAGTCCAGACTAAGTAACAACGTCAGGATTTAGGTTTTACATCATAAGGCAATTGGAAAAGGTCCTGTAGTTCATACTGCACTGGGCACAATGACAAAGCTTCAAATATATTATAATATTAAGACGTACACTAGTAAAATTTTGTTAAAGTTTTGTGGTAAACACATTTACTGTTTTAAAGAAAACTTACCTGCATAGAGATTACGCTCAGAATTCGGGCAGTATCTCCCATCCCGAACAAAAAAGGCATTGACTACTACATCCAATAAGGATTTATATTCGATGCATCCAGTTAGTGTATCCAACACAAATTTTTCTTCTGTCACATTAAGAGTCTATAGAGATACAAAACTAATAATGATTAATGTGTTCTGGGAAAAAACTGTTAGTTGAGTACAAAAAGAAGTACAATCATTTTGAAGTGACTGGAAAACATTAATAATGAACAGCAGTGCCCTTGGTAGGGCTGACACACTTCTAATACTGTCAAATATGCGCAGTCCTAACAAACTAATGGCCCTCGTTAAGTAACATGTAACTTTCCCCAGTGTCAAACTTCTAGTTTATCTGCATTTAGTTAAAAGGCCTTGATGTGAGAATGTCAACAGTTAATGCAAAGAAAATTTGAAATCTCAGAGCTATGAAGAAGGATTAACTTAGTCAACAGAATGAGAAGGTTTCAGTAAGAGTTTGTTTTTCCAGTAGGCAACCTGTTCTTTGCAGGTGAAGTCTATGCTACTTGGAGAGATTAAATCAAGGGGAGAAGGTGGACAGCAATTATGGAAAAGACTCTTAACTGTTGCTGTAACCTAATACTGGAGAATATGACTATTATAAACTCAACTTGTGAATGCCAGGACTCTTGTTAATGCAGACTGTGTGTTTCTTACCCAGCTGTGCTCTCGGTGACTTGCAATGTTCACGCAACATCATAAGAGAACAGAAGGAGGAGGGTCAGATGCCCAGCCTCATAAGAGAACAGAAGAAGGAGGGTCAGATGCCCACTGCACGCCATCTGGATACTGCCTCGTAATCCCTTTGAAAAGCTTGAATGCTCCTGAACTTTACAGAGTTTCACTCGTAATAAATAACCCATGGAATATCTGTTACTCCATGAGATAAACTTCTAGTATAAGCCACCTTTAACACTGCAATAAAATCTGAGGCCCAGAACAGTTTGTTATTACATGAATTGAAAAAGGACAGCCACACTATGACAAAAATGACAAACAATAATGATTCTTTGACATAAGGAGGTTATCCAAGAAGCCAAAAAAACATGCTAAGTACATCTTCTGAAAACATGTAGTCTACATTTGATATATGATCTTTCCCACAGCTCTGCGACGTAGGAATAATTGAACTAAAATAATATAACAGATCAGAGGTTCACCTTGCCTAGTAGGCTATCTGCTAGCATCTCGATCGCTTTATTTCCCTAATGTGATTCACTTCTAGTTTAAAAGTATTATCAAAGGCTGCTGGAAGGAACTGCATGTGTCTTCTGATATATGGCACTATGTAGGGCTTTGAGACTGAGCAAATACAAGGCAAAACTTTAAAATTACAGTTCTAATATTTAAATGTAAAAAAATGATGCAGAAGCATTCCAAGTGTATTTTCTCAGTCTGTCATTCAGAGTAAGCATAATTGTTTTAATAGAAAAAAAAGTGCCTCCATATAATTTCCTCCATATATATATATATATATATATATGCATATACACATGTATGCTGGCAAAATTACACCTACATACATCCTTCTAATTTCTTTACTGCCATTATGATTACACTAATACATCTGACTACCTCTCTAGCAGAACTGTAATAGACAGTATTACTAATGATGCACATACAGAAACACAAGCAGCTCAGTTTGTGGGTTTTAGGTCCTCAAGGCTAATAGTTAAAATGACAGAAAACATTTATTTTCAGATTTTATTTCACAAAATCTGCTGGGCAGCACTAAAGACTGAGAGCAGATAAGCAGGATATTACCTACATTCTTAATCAGGGCTCTAGAGAAAGAATCCACAGGTTGTGGGTGAGATAGGAGAAAGATAAAGCGGAATGCATTTGGGGAAATGGAGCCAACTAGAGTGAGGTGGCAAAAGAAGCAGCACAGAGAAAGGAGTGAAAAGGAAGGCATGGGAAAACAGGAGACACAGAAGGGCTCAAATGGAGCATGGATAGAAATGGAAGAGCAGAGGAAAGAGATGGAACACATCTGAAAATATGCAAAAGTATTAATTTGATGGGAAGCATCGACTCTATCCTGCTAAGCACTGAGAATTCTTGTGAGCCACCCAGTCCATTCCAGAAATACATTTTCTGGATGAAGATTTATGGAAGTTTTATCATAAAACTGACAAAGAAAATCCAGAAATCTAAACCCCTACTAAATGTTCAAATATATATTTCATATTGGATATGACGTATCTGAGGATTCACCACAACTGGCAAAAGTAAAACTAAACAACTGAACGGCACAGTCAGAGAGGAGGACATAGTTCTAGTAAAAGTAGGATTATGACGTTTTGAATCTAAAACAATTGGTCCCCTTGAACAAATGCTGTTTCTTATGAAATCAATCTACAGACAATAGTAGCTCTGATGATAAACAGAACATTCATAGTAAAACAGGACAAGCCTGTTGGAAATAAGCCCAACAAAAACTCTCAGAACCATGTCCGCTAGAAAGCCAGAATATAAATTGTTTTCAAGATCCTTATTTGATTAGAATCTCTGAATTCACCTTCTGAGTACTTTCATATATCATACATGTATAAAGTGCTACAACAAACCAGTGCTTTCCAAATGTACTTTGGAGAGATGACCAAAAGTAGACAGATGACACCTTTGCCCAAATCATATCCCCTACACAGTTCAGACTACAGCACAAAAATGCAATTGCATATTTACATTTACTCTATTTCTTTTCCTGTTTTGAGTTAACCAGTCAGTCAGCAAGCAGTTGTTAGGACAAACACAGAAATAAGTGCTCTTGCTTACTCCCTCAAGCCAAGCAGCAAGGTGTCAGGAGGTGCAGCCTGGGGACAACTGTGCCCCAGAACATCAGTACGGATGGGTAATTCTGTGGACCACAGACCAAAAATTCTTCCTATGAAATATTATCAACTGAATCTTCTTTCAGTTACAAATGGTACTGAGAGTTCCATTTCTACACAGAAAAATTGAGTACAGTTAAGCAGCCTGCAACTGTGTCATCTAAGGAAGTGATCTCACCACAACTCTTAAACTAAAGAAGGCTGAGCAGGATCTGTACTAGGATAAGAAATTTCGAACGGGAGGCCATTATTGGTTAAACCCTGCTGATAATCTACTGAATCAAAAGCCAAGCCAATGCTTTAGAACAGTTTGGAAACTCTCTGCATTGTCCCCTCAACAAATTCAATCAAGGATATTTACAGTTTATCTGCATATCTGAAATCATAATAGCTTTGGGAAAGTAGTATGTTGGGTAGGTGTCACTTCTAACACTAATTCCTAAGTGCATTAATTCTGTGTGGCTTTATGTTGCATTTTACGTCAGTGGGATGTATTTCAGAAGTGGGTCAAAAGATGCTGACACAGTACAATATGATGACAGATTGTACTTTTATAGAAGCTTTTGTATGAGGGTCTCAAAACTCTTCACTAACATTAATTGTGTTTAATGAGATTCCTTTTGGCTAATACTATTTTGCAAATGCAGGAACTATCCTATGGAGACGATAAGAGATTGCCCCAGGCAACATACTAAGTCATTGGTGACAACAAGAAAAGAATTAATCAACACTAATTTGTGAGCCTTTGTTCTGTCCATCAGACCATCTTCCTACCTTTCACGTATAGTTTACTTCATTTATTTCTCTGAAATAACTAGCAGTTAGCTATGTTTGCAAGTATGTTGTGCGAGTCCTTTAGCATGAGGAAGGCCAGATAATCTGCTGGTGAAAGTAACACGTGCAGCTATCACCTTCTGTTGCACCAAAAATCATCAGAAGACAAAACAGATCTTGAACAGTATGCCTATTCTATGCTCAGGAAACAACCTCTCTGTCTCTAAAGTTACAGCTTATTATTTGTTGTTTTGCTGTGTAAAGAATAGTAAGTTTATGATAGATGAATACTGGATGGTCCTATATTTTTAATGCTTGGAAGCCTACATATAGCTGTGTTGATCAATGGCTGCACCAGACATAAGTAAAATACACGTATATGTGTTCACAAGTAATTCCCATATAAATATCTGAAAGTGTTCTCTCTATGGCATTGAATTTCAGCTTTTTCTTACTCCCAAGTGTTTAAGTTGTAAAAGAATGATCCTGTCTGAAATTATCCAGAATGATGCTGTGAAAAAAATGTGACTCTTGTCTGAATATGTGCTCATTGGTGTTATCTCCCCATTTTGAGGAATCCCTAATGAATGCCCTCTGCCTTCTCTCATGGACGTATCTTCCTTGCTCCCTGACACCTAGCTGTAGCTGGGAACAAGTCAAGTTTCTTCAAGGGGAGAAGGTGTAAGAAAGCTTAAGCATAGGCCTTTGTACACAAAAAACTTTCAGCATGTGTCAGTACAAGAAATAGCATGAATTAAATGGAGAAGTATCTGCAAAAACAAGCTTTTCCACCATAGTTGTATGGTAATAAGGATGTTACAGTGAGACCTGTTTAAGGGCCAGAAGGATTAGAAAAGAAAAACCCTTGTTTCTGAAGAGAGAAGGAAAGGAACACCAGCCATGCCATGTTTAAGACTGCTCAGGGTAAGGATTTAGATTAAGGTGAAACAAACCTTTTAGAAGGTAATATTCGATGAAATGATAAAATAGCTTTCATCTCCTGAGAGAAATGAGTAATAGTTGTGCTGAACTCGGCTACTAGGCAGAATATGCACATTTTGCAGATGCAGTCTGATTAATTTATAGTGCTTGGGATATGAGTGCTTGTCCTCTCCAAGGGTCTAATCAAAATGCTGTGGAAATGAAAGAAAACATTCCTATTGACTTCACCGGGTTTTGAATCAGTCACCAGAACCCAGTCCTGTTGCCCTCTGAAGTCAGTGAATATGCTTCTGGTAATTTCAATGCGGAAACATGCTGGGATCTTAGGATTTAAGGAGGAAAATGTCCTGCTTCTACTATTTAGAGTCTGTGTTGCAGTCACAAGCTAGTATTTTCATCTTCATGTGCTAATGCTAACCATCTTGAAGAGGTACGGTGAAAATATGAAAAACCAGGTTCCATCCTTTCCTTAGAAAGATTCTAATCTGCATTTATGTCAGTAACTACTAATGCAAATTAGACATACAATTCAGTAGGATTTTTATTCCCAACATGCAATGCAAGATTATTTTGATACGTTATTTTCATATTTAAAATGAAATCTATGACTTTTGACATTTGGGGATTTTAATCACAGTTGAGTGGGCATGTGTGAGACACACAGCTGAAGCAACACAAATGAGAACTATGAAGAGTTGTGCCAAATTACACCATGTTCTTGCGAAATGGAAAGCTCATAAACAGGTTCATCTTGCTATCCACATGAGAGGGATAAAGGAGCAAACCAGGGAATTTGGGGTGGTAGTTCTGATTTTACAGAAGTAAGCTTTTCAGTAAATGGGATTTATAAAGGTCAATGTGATGGGTCTGATCCTGCAACTCTAATTGTAGCAAATAATTCCACTGAAAAAATAGTGAGTTATTTGCATAGAGAAAGGCACAAACATAGCATGGTAACTTCTGTGTTGAAATCTGTCTCTTGTTATTATAGCAAAAGCTTGATTTTAACAGTCACAAGGAAGAAAAAACTGCTGGGATGTTTCAGTTAGGTGCAAAACTTAGATCTTTTTTCAAAATGAACAAACGCAGTCTGTTTCTGCAAATGGCCTGATGAAACGATATCCTTATGTACAGTATGCACTGGATGAAGGATCACTCTGGATATGGATCATTTTTGATAGATTTCATCGAAGAATACTTGGTAAAAAGTAGGGGGTGTAGTACTCAAGAATGAAGATATTATCTGGAGGGCATCACTCTGATGAAAGGAGTATTAAAAAGCATTTAGGAAGATAAACAAGGAGAAGTAGTCTGGGAATTCAAATGAAGAACAACAGAAACAGAATGTAAATCTGAATGTGAAAACTAATAATTTAAAGAACTGAGACAGGCCTAAAGAATTATTTTAAGTTAATGTGTTATTCAGGATAATTCAAACTGAATTCTGTTTTAATAGCAACAAGGTCACAACATCGAAGCAAAAGCATTTATTTGCACTTATTTGGTTTGAGGAGGCTTGAGGGACGTAATATGATGCTTCATGATTGAAGGTGAAGGTTTGTTTGAAAAACTAGGAATCACCCATCATGCTACTAGTGAAACGATGTTCAGTAAAAAATGTGAAAATATTTGCAGTGAAAAACAAGTCCAATGTAATGATAGAAGCGTATACGAAAGTAATAGTATACCTCTGCTCTTTAAAATTCACTTTCTATTCCTTTAGTAGTGAATTTCTGATTCCCTATTTGTATACTGAAATACAGAGTGGTTGCAAAGTGCAGGAAGTGAAAAAGAAAAATGTATCTCAACAGTTATTGGACATGTTATCTGCTTGATCTCCCTCAAAAGTGCAGGGCAAGATAGGTGCTTTTTCAAAGCAGCACACGGGGATTAGATGTGTGGCTGCCGTTACTGTAAATGGACTCTGTAAAGCTGAATCACACATACAGCTAGAAAAACATAACTCTTGGTAGCAGTATCTAATGCCATCATTTCTCTATAAATAGAGATGGCCAACTACTTATCTCATGGACACCAATATATGTACAGAGAAGTGCTTCTGACTTGGGGCAGTCACTCTGGAATACACTTGGAAGCAGACTGTACACCCAAGTGTATTCCAAACAAGATTTCTGTCTCAAAGCTTGCAAGGAGATTTCCTACAATGAGAATATGTTCAGATGGGAACCCTGATATTTAAATGAAATTAAAAAGATGCATTAAGAAATAAAAATAATAATAATCAAGATGTTGCTTCTGCTTCTGTTGAAGTTAATGGATAACCTCCCATGCTATTCAAGAGAAACAAGATGAGAGTAGCTCACATGGTCTGAAACAAGAAACTGATGCTTGGTAGAAAGTTGTCAAATGGTCAGGTTTTTAACTAGCTATTTGGAAATAGTAAGCAGTCACAAATCAAATGCAGGAAAACAGCTAAATGCAGGGATGTATTTTCCAAGTGACACACTGGAGCCAAGCAGTGCCTTACATATTTGGCCTTGTAGTTTTCTTATGAAAATCCATGCACATTTTTCCAAGTAAAAACTACCCATTTGCATGTGTTTTGTGTGAATTTATACCGTGGCAGCAAGCTGCCCTGAATATTCTGTGTGACCTTATCACGCCCAGCCCAGGGCAGGCAGAGCTGTCACTATGCTACAGGATGAGACAGGGCTAACCATGCTGGGACAATCTGGGAGCCCAGACTAATAGAAGAGGGTCTGTCTCGCCTATCTTCTGTGTGATATCTGTCTCTTGTGGGCTTCGGTGGGAAGGGAGAGAGAGATTCCTGATGAATTTTGGTGCAGTAGAGATTGGAACTGGATGTGCAAGAACTTTGAGGTGAGAAGAACAAAATCGAAGAGGCAAGCAGGACTTACTGGACAATGACATAGCACTGAAATCAACAAGCTGAAGAGATGGAACTGGGACAGGTTAATGAAGAGACCTGGGCAAGTGAGTTTGAGGGTGGGTAAGATAAAGGACAGGGATAGAAAAAATGATGGAACTTAGAAGAGAACCCAGTTTACCTTTCTCTTCCATCTGCCCAATATTTGGCTAGCAGAGTATTTGAGACCTCTACAGTACAGCTATTTCCCAACCACTGTGAGCTGCCAAAATGTAAAAATTTCTGCACAGTCTTTATGAAGAGCAAAATATGCTATTATTTCATACATTCATGTATTCTGGGTTTTAAAAAAAATTATGTAATACATTATTTTAATATATTAATATGTTAATTGTATTCATAAACATATTTTATTTATGTAAGATGTGATTTTATTTACCTGTAAGTAAAAATAGAGTATCTAGAAATTAAGAAGAAAATCTTGCTGAAGAGTTACTACGCAAACCTCTGGATTGTGCCACCTTCACAGCAGCACACTGAAACCAATGGAAATGTGTTGGATTTTGAGCAGAATATTCAATAAAGGCCAATTCTATACTTAGGAAAAGATCCAGTATGGAATTCTACCAGTTACTTCTTGCTATCATTTGCAAAGCAGGTAGATTTTCACCCCACAGCTTCAATACTTTGGATTTTATGCCTCTTTTGGTTTTTTAATAATTGTATTGTAAAGTCCTTAATGTTAACATATATTTGCTTGCCCACTTTCACTATTTCTCCTGTGCCTCACTTTGCCAGCCATTTTTACTGCTTTAATCTGCAAAGATTCCCACAAGAATGGTCTTATGCCCCTGGTAGAGGGTTGACAGGGATATTTTGATCAAGACAGATTGTGCCTTCCAGACTCATTCCCGTAGGACTAAATCCAACTTGCTTTCATAGCATATTCACATTTATCATGCACACAAGTAAGAACCACAAACTACCGTCTGAAGTGCTGGTTTCTCTCTGTGACACTTCCTTCTTGTTCTTGTCAGCTTAATTTCCACAATGCTAAAACAAAACTTCAAAACTCTCAGCTACTTCTTTCCTCAGTTATTGGTACTATTGCCACCTTCCCTGTCAGCCAAGCCCATAACTTCTGAGGTAATTTTTTATGTATGCTACTTGCCAGTTTATGTGTGCATCTTCTTCGCTTATTTTGAATAGTAGGTTTCAAGTAGTATTTTCCTGTTACTTAATAGCTAAAAATCTAAGGTAATGTCCCAAAATTTTCTGTTTTATTGTAATAAACATCTCTTCCTGCGTTTAATCCAATCTTTCTCTAGCAATCAACTATCTGGAATCCTATCGTTAGAATCGTTCTGCTAGTCCATTGTTTTGACCCACTTACTCCACCTAGCATCTCACAGTTGATTCTCGCACGTAAAACTGAAGCTGCCTGTCTTTGCTATCAAGATGCTTCACAACTTAGTTCTATTCTACTTATTATACCTTATTTTTTACTAATGTCATTCCCCATCTCTGATCAGCCAAGGATGACTATGTCCTTGTTTCATGGCTTAGATTTCCAAACAAGTCACTTACTTTACTTGTGATCAGTGCCTACAAGCATGTATATCGCTCTTTGAAACCTACTTCATTCTGTCAGAGATTTTGCTCTGCAAAATGTCCTTTGCTATCTGCGACTTGCAGTTCAGGTGACATGTGCGGCTGCTGGAAGTACTTATCTCTGGGATCTGGCACCTGACAATACTGGCACCCATAGTGGCTCCCGCAGCCTGGCAGAGACACTACTGGGCTGCTGAACTCCCTTGAACACGAATAACCTGTGTGTGCTGTCTTTTTAGTTTGGAAGAAATAATCTAGCTCAAAATTGTTGGTTTCACCAGGAACAGTTGTAAATAGCTGGACAATAGGCTAACAAGCACATTTTATGTTGGCCATCAACACGATATCAAAGAACTAAACAAGACACTTCAGATATATTAGAAGGACATAAAGACTATAAAACATCCAAATACAATAAAGATATATAATATGAAGGAAACATACAGTGTTAATAATGACTGGAATCTGATTGTACTTTTAGTGAATGGAAAGCTCATTAACCAATTAGAAAGGTCTGATAGGAGATAGTAACGTGTAGAAAAGTCAAGCCTGATACTATGCATACTTGTGTAAGTAAAAAAATACAGAGAGCTGTGTCTTGCAGTTACTTAGATTTGTGCTCCTGGAATCTGACCCCTCCCAATTTTGGTCTGGTCAGTAGTACACAACACTAGGTTTGCTATTTGTCATGCTGCTAGCATGAGACATAAAGGCTTTAAGACAGTCTGTGATTTAAAGTGATGGAGTTAATCAGGATATAAATTGGAGGTGGCTTGTGCATGAGTCAGTTAATATTGGCTAATTGGTAACTGGCCAAGCTCAGGAATCATATATACAAAACTGCTACAATATTTTTAGGATCATAAGCCTATTAGAAAATAGAAAAGAAAGAACTGAAGTGAATTTTCCATGATGAAGTAAAATCACCCATTTGGTACTGAAACAAAGCTGAATTTTATATCTATCTTAACTGTTCGGCAAAAATATTATCTAATAAGTGAACTGAAACTATCCCTGAGAAAGATTTCTTCCTTAATTTGGCATCAGCTACCCTCCCTGTTCTTCCCCTTTTGAAAGGGTTTATTATGAAACTTGAGGTTCATGTTTCTCAAATAGAGTTACTCCTTTTTTTGTCTTTGTATCACCTTTCCCGGGCTGAGAAGAACAACGATCTGAATATTCATTTTTACAAATATTTATTTTGGCAGCTGTGTCAGCTGTATTTACCTGCTCTCTGCCCAGTGAAGAATCATTATTTTAAAACTGGATGTGATTCGGTACATTCGGATGTAATTCCCTGATGTAATCTGGCATACAAATGCACAAAGAGTTATTCCAGTACTACAGGGCAGGAGGGCAGTGGCAGGAACTAGGAGCCCAAGTGGAAACTGTTTAAGAAAGCAAACACCCAAGAAATCCACCCAAAGAACCACTGCCTCAGCCTCTGGTTTCTGTATCGTACCTCCATAGTTTTATATTCTTCTAGTCATTTGTGTTTGTGCAAAATCAGTGTAAAAGACTGTCTCACTGGAATAGTGGTGGTTTATTGTCAGGAGTGGAAATGAGCACTTGAGCTACATGGCGGTGTGGAGTCAGGGCCCTGGCAATCTAGTTTGGTAATACGCGGCACGCACAGACAACAGCAATCTAAACAATATTACTGTCTTCCCTTAGTGATTTTCTAAAGATGATTCAATCCAATAGCTGCATCAGCACAAGTCAGGGTGGCACTGAGGACAAAGAGGTGGGAAGAGGTGACAGACTATGGTCAGGGAAGGATGGGAACTGTTTTAACTAGTATAGCTACTTATTGGCAAATCTCAGTCTGGTAACTTGTGGTATTAGATTAAAATCAGGTAGGTGATTTACTGTCACTTCCCTTCTATCCCACTGTTCTGATTGTCACTGATGTCCACAAAGCAAGAATGCCTGATCCTGTGACTCAGCCTCTGAACAGCATTCATATATACAAAATGGGTGCTGCTGACAGAAACTTGCAATTGGAAGGGGGAAAGGAGACAGGAAACTACGAAACAGCTTAGGCAGAATTGGAAAAGAAGCTTTTCCTGTCATTGTCAGGTCCATTTTAGTAAGCCATTGTTTCTCCTGTCTTTTGTTGCTACCCAAACACTTACTCAAGATCAGAGATCTTTAATTCCCTGTTTTCTGGTGATAAACATAAGAAATTTGGACTTCAGTCATGAATGAAAAAGGTCACTGTAAGAAAAATCTATGAAAGTTATAACAATATGTTCGAAAAGACACCTTTATATTTAAAATCACATAGTAAAACACAGTAAGTTACGTAAGACAAACCAAAACTTTATATACCTGCAACATCTTAGCTGATTCATTCACGAAATCCTCCACGCTCTGATTTTCAGGCCTAAATTTGTTAAGCTGTTGGACTATTATTGCAATATGCTTTCTATGGCTGACCATCTTCACCATGGAGAATCCTATAAATATAGTAAATCATTAATTTTTCATGCCTCCTTCAGTTGTAGCATAATGTATGTTGATAGGCTCATAGAGAAAATATACTGCAGTAATATAGAACAGAACATTTAGGTCAAACTTTCAAAATCACAGTTACTCAGAAGAGCTAAAAGGAGAAATGAGAAAACAGTAAAAACATCATAAAATAGAAGACATAACTACATATTTCTTATTCTGCAAATGTCTCAAAAGATCCTTAGGATAATACCTAAAATGGTTTCTGAATCAGGTTATTTGATGAAATTAAAGACAACACAAGATAAAAAGCATGAAATTTTGCATGTGTGTTATATAGGACCTACTTAATACACTACTTTTCCTGGTGAGATGCAACTGAAAGCAAAAATTTTGGTTCTAAATCTTATCACATGTTGTTAATAACAGCCTATTTTTCCAAAACAACAAAAGAATAGGAACAGAGAGCTGGGGAATACAGGGAAACAATGAGACAGTGTTGGTCAGCAAAGTAGACAGGGATCACAACAGTGGCCACCATCAAGGCTTTTGAAGGCAGTTGGGTATTTTTTATGCTTGATGCTCTGCTTGTGAAGTGACTGGATTATCTCTTGAATGATGTCTTACTCATATGCATGAGTTTGCAGAACTGCATAGCTAGATATTACTGTCTGTATGACAAGAACAATAATTTGTTTATACACATGCACATGTTGTTGTGTATGAAAGAGCAATGGTAGTAATGCTCAGGGCTGAAAGTCATTAATATAGTCTAGCAACAGGAATAAATGAGCGTAGAAATAATTTAAAAAAAATTTAAAAATACTTATTTAAAAGTCATTCTTGCATTTTACGTATCATCATATTCTGACATTAGAAAAGAAGGCTTGGTCAAGACAATTCATTCCCATTGTGGTAAAGGCAATTCATTTTTTTTTTGTAAAAGGATATTGTAACATTTCCAGATACAGTGTTTTTGTATCCTGCCTCTCAGCACAGTCATACTCAATAATTAAGTGCCTAAACAGCACTTTCAATTACTAATCTCAAACCGCTGAAAAAAAAGAGTTTGCAATTATGTTCAATACAGGCATTTAGCTACCTGGTCTGATCAAGACAAAATGTCGAATTAAGAAACTCTCCAGCAAAACAGGGTTGGATCATGACAAGTGATGGCAAATAAAGAAAGAGGTGCTACTGTCTCTCTGTCACTGGGGGAATCACCATTTCTCCACTCCTTGAAGAATCATGATCTGCTTCTACGTACCTGCCAAGGTTCTTACACTCACAAGGGATTTTGGATAAGAAAGAGAGAAATACCTTTGTACTCACTGAGGCTGAATCATAATTCAGGCTCCAACAGCTCTACTAGTGACAGACAAATATGTTTCCTTCTGGCATATTAGAAATAAGTTTGAGCTCTCAAGCTCTGTGCATGCTGATATTCACCCCTCCCCTCCAAATAACAATCATTAAACCCCAAAATCAGAATACGATAGTAAGACACACAGTAATGCTTTGAGAACTCTGGACATGCAGGGGTTCTCAACAGCCAGAACTTCATTTGTGATTGTTTTATTTAAACAAACTGCTATTATTATCAGCAGTGTTTTAAAGCATATACATCAGGAATAAAATGCTTTGTGTTATGACATGCACCGTTATTTCCACATAGCCATTTAGGAGAATATTTTAATTGCTAGGTATAAAAATGAGGTAAGAACCCAACTCAGCCTTATTTTACAATGCAGCCTGGAGATATTCTGCAAGCAATTACATAGGATAAGGCTGACCACAATTGTAGCGACTGGTTTCAATGACCTGAAAGATTCCTTCAGGCTTTACATTTGTTTCTGTGTTCCTAGCCTAGAAAAGACTGCATTGCATTTCCTCTGATGAAAGCTGTCCTTAAAAAGTGGGCTGAACTAAGCTTGCCTGCAATGTTCAGATCAAGTGGCAAAATGGAATAGGTGTTTCTCTGCGCTGTGTGCTAGAAAAAGAGCTACTGAATACAGGGTACAATTGTCCTGCTGTTTATGTCCTGCTGTTCTCATTTACTCTGGACTTTTCTGCATCACTGACTGTCACCTGAGTACAGCAGAGACTGGTTCTGGGCACAGGTCCTCTTTTCAGCAGATTCTTCCCTTAAGGCCCCAGCAAAGCAATAGATAGAAAATATTCACCCTAAGCAGCTATAGCCTGGAGCCTACATTTATTTTTAATTTCAAAGTTTTGCATACTATAACAAGTATTTTGCTTGACAGGACATTGTATTTTTTTAATCTAATATCTCAGGGAACTTCACAATTAAATATTCATTGTATGAAACCTTCTGTAACGTTGTATTACATTTACGAGATAAGTGAGGCAAAGGACACCAAGGCTGGCTACTCGCTCGAAACCACAGCAGTTAACGGAAGCTCTGGGAGCAGAGCCCAACCACCCTGCCTGCAGCATAACATAGGCCCCGTGGATCTTTTCTGTTGTATTGATAAACACATAATAAACGAGTCAAGTATTTCTAAGCTTGCTCAGGGCACCTGACACCTCCGCACACCAGGCACTTGACTCGTTTCTGTTTTCCGAGGTGTCGTACACAGCTACAACTACCTCGCTGCCAACTGGCGCCCGGGAGGCCGCAGGGGTGCGACACCCCGAGCCGC
>NW_010258759.1:0-13717 GCF_000690775.1 Eurypyga helias
TTTTAATTATTAAACTGTTTTTATCCCATTCCATGAGTCCACTTATCTTTTTCCTCCAATTATCTCCCCCAGCCCACTGGGGAAGGGGGAGATGATCGAGGTTGTATGGTGCTTAGTTGCTGACTGGATCTAAACAACAACAAGCTCATGAGGCAAAAACAGGGCATAATTTTTTCTGTCTTTATATTTAAAGATAGCAAAGTACACAAAAATTAATTAGGAATACTTGTCTTATGTGCTTGAAACACTTCCTGTAGGTAGATCTTTGAAAATCTGCTGAATATTGTAGAATATATCACTGGTGAAAAGAATTTTTGCTTCATATTGTTATAAGCATTTTAGGGTTTCAACACACCATTTGAAGAAGACTTTACCCTCAAGGTCTGTTAATCACTGAAATTACTATAAACCCAATTTTAATTAATCAAACACATCTTTAATAACTTCATTTAATCTTTTAATATTCATTGTATACAAAAGGTTGAAAGAGCAATTAAAAAGTCTAAATGAACTGTAACTTCAGAAAACAAAACCAGATAACCACATAGATGTTTGCAATTTAAAATCAGGATGGGTTTTGGGTAGGTCAAGCTTGTTTTCTGCTTTTGAAGGAAGATACACGAGAACAGCATTCTTCTGTTTGCATAGCTCTGGTTGCAGACAGGGATATGCTAACAATGATTGCTGCAATATTCAGAAAACTGAATAGTAAGAACCCATTTACACTTGGACATTTGACTGCATATTCAATGTCTTTTTAACAGCGCCTTTTCTGAGGGCTCAAATTCTTAATTTATTTGTCTTCAATAAGGACAACTGAGATGACACCTTAAGAAGTCTCTGTCCAATGTCATAGATAACAGAATTAATTTAAAAACTTGACTTTAATGCCAATCCTGTATCATCTGACATGAGTTAAGATGTTAATGTGATGACACTACTTACTTCCATTCTGATCAATACAGTCACATCATTTCCTTACAATAAAGTTTCTTTAGAGCTGTCCATTTTCTCTTACTTCTTCTTCAGAAGTTGTTGAAACCAGACACTTGGTTGTTTGCACTGCAGTTAGCAAAATAAGGTCATGGTCTGTGGTTAGTGCTTCAAGGATACTTAATAAGCTAAGCAAAAGGAACAGATTTCTGAAACAATATAAAGGGACTGAGGGATGCCTTGACTTCTCCCAAATGTTACATTTTGCTAGTTGTCTAGCAGGAAGTCACGTGCATTCCAAAAATTTTTCTGAGGTAAAACTTCGGTTAATCTCTTTCTTTCTTTTTTTTTTTTTTTTCCCTTAAATTGGCAGTTTATGTAAGAGGTATTAGGCCGTAAGTAGTTTGGGGCCAAAACTTCTGGATCTCATGTAACTGAAGAGCAGTCAGCACCCACTGCCTTGAATAATACTGCAATAAATGTGGCATCCAAATGTATTAGCAAAAATACAGCTGAGACCAAGAGTATTAGGCATAGATATTCTTGCAGTCTTCCTTCTCCTTATTCACATGACAGAAGCTAATATTAAAGTGAAAATACTTACAGAATTCCATGACAATAAATATAATGGAAAATGCTGGTACTAAGTATGGTAGCACTAAGCAGTATCAAACAATAAGTTTCAGCTGGAATGAATCTCAGAGAAAGATTTTTCTTAAAAGTGTAATAAAATTCCAATATCCTCTGAAAGGTTATTATCCAAGTAAGGAAGGCATTTATGTAGAAAGATATGCCAACTTGTCTTCTCAAGATGGGGCTTTTCATGACACCAAATGTGGACTAATTATCTTCTCACTTACGTCGTGGGTAGTTTTATTCCAATACCATTGAAGTCAGTGATGGAGCTGCCATTCAAATCTTCTCAAATAATAGCACGCAACTAATGGTAAAATGGTCATGAGATGGCAATTTCAGCTGGTAACATTTACAGAAGAGGCTCTTTGAGGAAGTTGGATAAATTCAAAGCTGAAGTGCAGTGGAAGACGGCAAATTCTCAATCATTAGGCTGGATTTGCAGTAACAGGCAGAAAAAACAGTATCAAATTAAAAAACTGACATAAGTTTGTATTAGAGCCATTACATTTAATTAGTGGAATGTAGCAGAATTTTGGAGTTATGATCTGTTAAAGAGGTTTATGAAACCAATCAAGGTATAAATATTAAGAATGGCTGTGCTGAGTGGCTGATAACAATTGCTAGGCATTTCCTGAGGTTGTGTTCTTTCATAGGGATGTTTTAATTGCTAAGAATAGTGCTCTGAAAAGCAAGTTGCTTATTTTACTGCTTTCTGTTATTCCTGTGGTACCTACTTACCACTCCAGATTGTAAATAGTTTATTTCTGTTGATTTGGTTGCTTATGTTTCTTTAATTTGAAATTACTTGTGGTTATTTGATTTTGCTCTGTATATTACTTCCATGGGGACGGTGGACATACTCTTGTCACCAGAAATCCACCTGTCTTACTGTGGCAAGCTTTTAAAGAATTACTATAATCCACAGAAGATGCTTGTACCAGAACTGACCTGCTCGTAGCTGCTAGTAATAAGCAACTGAAGAGGTGGCAAACTAGTGATTGTATTAGTATCCAGTAACAAACATTTCTGTCACTGAGTGTCATATCAAATAAGCCTCTCTTGTATTATTTAAATATTCTTGTAAGGTTCAGCTCACCACTTGTAAATTGGGAATAATAGGAACATTCCTCTTCAAAGGCATGTGACTTGATCTCAAAAGCATGTAAGGAGGTCAAATATTTCAAAGATGGAAGGACTCATTTACATGACCATTCTTATCATAATATGTAGATAGAATGGGTAACTATTGCCAAAATTTCTTTTCCAGCATGAAGATTCCAAAGAAGCAGATCCCATATAGTATTTCGAAAAATAATGCTTATTTCCTAGACTGCAAAATAGAAAGACAGGGGAAATGCACAATAAATAGATTTAACTGATACAATTCTAGGGTGCAGGGAAAGGTGCAAAATTAGAAACAGAAAAAAGTTACACACAGCCTCTTCAAATTAAAACTGGTACTTTTGTCCTCCTTAAAAATGACACTGAATGAAGAACTAGGCAAATCTGGCAAAATTGCTGTAGGTCTATGATTACTCATTGTTTCTGTGTATTTATATCTTGCTATGATTTTGTTTTATGTGTGTCATAAACCAAAAGGTGACATAAACCAAAATTGTTTTATGATGTTGCCCCATCCCTGGAAGTGTCCAAGGCCAGGCTGGATGAGGCTTGGAGCAACCTGGTCTAGTGGAAGGTGTCCCTGCTCATGGCAGGGTGGTTGGAAACCATTCTGTGATTCTATGATTCTGTGACACTTTTGAGTTCCATCCCATAACCCTCATGCTTCTGTGTGAGTTATGGAAAGGGTGCCTGATCCTGCTGCTCCAACTGTGTTGGTATTTTCATTCTTTGTTCAAGTTGCTCCCCATTCAGGTCTGTCTTTGAGTAAACAAGTCTTTTTTTTGCAGTCTCCCTATGCATGAGAATTTTACTATGCCTTTAATCACATTTAACTACGTCCCTAATTGTCTCATTATATTCAGTCAGATTTTCTAATACAACCATTTGCATAACTTAGATGACATAGAGTGGTCATAATCTGGCTGTAAATTCCCTGTAGCATAGAGAAGCTGATGGCTGGAGAGAATTTGACAGGTTTGAGTTTCCCCCTTCACTCCAGCGGAGTTGATTTATCAGAGGAGAATGACAGAATCTGGGAGGGGGTTAATGAGATCAGCTCTGCTACGTTTGTCCAAGGCTGGGAAAAAGTATGGCCCAGTGGGTTTCAGCCACCTGTAAGATGCAGTGTTGTAAGAGTACCTCGGTGGTTGTGTTTATCTATGTAATGTCAATGCAGTAAACTTTGACCACAGAAGTTTGGATAGTAATTTATGTGTCTCAAATGGGGGAAATATTTAAGTGTCACACGCTGCAAAACCCCATGGCTGTGCTATTTAAGGCAAGTTCTGTTTTATCAATAGATCATTTGTGACATATGACAAAAAAGAATGAGAGCCTGCAGCAAAATAGATTTTAGCTAGGTCTGAATTAGATTTTATAGGTCAGCTATTCTCAGTTAATTGAATACCATCTGATTCTTAAAAAGTACTTAACAAGGCTTAATTAGAAGGGGTGTCTTTTATCATCATTTAATGCAGTTGCATATATATGAGCTCAAGGATTGGCAGTAGCTTTTTCTCTTTGTGATTCTTGGGTCTCAACCTAACAAAGGTCAGTAAATGATCCCATCTGCTCCCAGGTTTCCTGCCTGGTACTTGTAGTGTAAGCAGCATAATGACAATCCTTGGAGAATGTACGACCCCTGCACAGAAAGCACCTCAACCTTAAATTGCTTGCTACCTTGGTAAACAGAGAAATAAAGCTGTAAATGTCATAGTGAGTTGTAACGTGAATTTTGCATTTCAAGGGATTAGGAATTTCATGGGAAATTCTGTTATTTGAAAATTCTTTCATGTTTCTACCTTATTAAATTCTCCAATTTTAAAATTCCCTCAAAATGTATGATCCCTTCCAACCCTAACCATTCTATGATTCTATGAAAAAAGCTGTTATCTCTGTGTCATGGTTTAACTCCAGCTAGCAAAATACCGTGAATACTCTGACAGATCTCCTCTCTCTTCGTCCAGCAGAAAGGGAGAATCAGAGGAAAAAGACAAAGATCATAAAACTGAGATAAGGACAATTTACTAATTGAATCTAAATGAATATATACAAATACTACTAATAATAAGTAAAATAATAGAAAATAAACATATATAAACATGATACAATATGATACAATTATTATACAGTTGCTCACCACCCACTGACCAATGCACAACCAGGTATGAGTAGTGGGAGTCAGACCCAGAGAGCCTGAGGGCCACAGCCCAAGAGCGTTCACAGCCTGAGAGCTGGAGCCCGAGAGCTGTCGCAGCAGATTCCGAACAAATCCTGTCAGCAATAGCAAGACCGAGAAAACTAAACAAACCTACCAACTCCCTTCCAAACGAGCCAGCACAGGAGTTGGCAAAGCAGCTAACGCAGGAGTCAGGGAGAGGGTTAGCAAGTGTATGGGAGTGAATGAGCAAGACAGTAAGACAGAGAGTAACGGCTTCCAGACCCCCTCCTCGTCTCTACCCCGAGCATGACGTACTATGGAATGAAATACTCCCTTGGTCAGTTGGGATCAGCTGCCTCCACTCAGTGTCCCTACACTGCCTGTAGCGAGACCACGAGAGCTGGGAACGCAGCTGCAGGATCAGAAGCAGAGGAAGACCTTGAATCTGGTGCAGGCATTGCCCAGCGCCAGCCTAAACCTTATCAGTGCTTCTCTCTGCATCCAGGAACACAGTTTCCTCACAGCAAAGAAACTTAACTCTTTGCTGACTAAACCCAGCATGCTTTGTAAAGAAGATATGAGTAGTTACTTTTTGGTGTTGATTTCATAATCAAATGTTTTGTAATTATTTGTCCTGTTGGTCAGTGCAATTTTGCCTCTTATGTATATCATGCAGTAGTTCCTAATTATGTCATGAATAAAAATGAAGACAGTTATTAAAAAAGAAAAAGTAAAACCCCAGCGTTTTAAATTAAATTTCAAATATTTAAGAGAGAAATTAATTGGAAAACAGGGTTCTTTTAGAACAAAGGCAATACCATCAAATGCAAAATCTTTCAGAAATATATTAGTCTTGAAAAAACTGCAGCATTTTGGATGATTTTTTTTTTTTAAAGGAGGAGTTTCATATTTCCAAAATGGTTTCTACTGACCAGCCAGATGGAACAAGCTTTGTGATCAGCATCCTAAGAGGCTGCTGCATTACTTTCTCTGAGATACTCCCAGTTCTGAACACCAGCACACCATGGTCTTTTAAGAGAAACACAGGTGGTGTGGACATGTAAGCAGCCACTGTGCAGGCCTCAAATTGCCCAATGCACAAATGTGTTTTTACTGAACTGATACTGGAAATACTAAGGTAGGTCAGACTGGACTGTCAAAAAAAAGTAAAGGATGTTGGCATGGTTATAAATTATCTGGGTTTGAATTATAGTCCCTGTATCTTCTAAAGCTCCCAGATGTTCTTCACTCACAGTTGAATGCTATTAAATTCTATACAATAACAACCTTGTTAAATTAAAATTAAATGTTAATTTAACACATCTAAAGGCATTATCACATTTTGTGCTGAATTATGGTTTTTAATGACTTTAAATTATGTGTGATGTATTTATTGCAAATATCCGCTTCAGTTGTTCTGGAGAATTTGTTATTTTTATTTGTTAAATTATATCCTATTCCCTGTCAACCTTTTACAACAAGCAAAGAAGTCACACATGTCAGTGAAGCACAAACTGAAGGCATATGCAAGGAAGTGGTTCACACAAAATACACGTAGATCTAACGGGAAAATGAGAGAGAACTAAGATTGTTAGGAAAACGATGCAATTAAAATCTACAGGAGGAATTTCAAGTTAGACTTTCAGCCATAAAAATCCTGCCAATTGAAATGTTAGATGAGTCCTGATGTACCCATATATTTTTTAGAATAAAAGGTGTCTTTCTTCTTTAATGAAATTGTTATAGTTCTTTTCAATACACCATGCTGCTTGATCAACTAACCTTTAACTAATGTGCTAATGCCACTTCCAATTGATGTACCTATTTAAAATGAACAATGCTAGTGACAGAATACTGAAAATAATTAAGCTGAACTTGTCAAAATTAATAGAAGAGATGGCATCTTAGCCAACAAAAGCTGTTAGAATCAAATGTTTTTCATAAGTAGACTATGTATTGGTTTATGTGTGGTTTAGAAAAGATGCACACCATATTTTTGTCTTACAAAAGCTGTACTTAGCTAAGTGATGAGTAGAACCCAGCTGGAGGGAGGTAAGAATTTCCTTCAGAAAACAGATCCTTTAACTCCTTCTGTTCTCAGGTGTTGCTGGTAAAAGGTAACCCCAGCTCGCCCTCAGCTCAGCCTCCTTCAGATGCTAGCCACAGGGCACATGCATATGACTGAGCTGGTCTGACCTTTCAAGTGCTGATGGACTTTGTAGGTATATCCTCAGGTTTATTCATGTGAAAGGATACTCCACGAAAAATACCTGTTCACAGGAGACTGGAAAACATAATATAATATGCAACACACTGTTCCACTGGCAACAGAGATAAGTGCATTTAATTTCTTTTAGATTTTTCTCCTATGTTCTTATATCCAGCTTCACACTAAGTGCCCTCTGTGATCTGAGTCATTGCCACAGTATTGTTCCTGTCACTTAAATCCTTCAAATCTTCTGCCTCACATTTGATCTGGATCTCTCTTATGGATATTCTTTTATTCTTCTATAAAATGTGATCACCTGTACAACTTGGTAAATAAGCCAGACTTCCTGGACAGTGTCTGCTAGCAGCATCTTCTCTTCAGTGTTTGTATCGCTATTTTATTGGACTAGAAAATGTGCCATTGTAATTACGGTCTTTGTTAAAATAAAAAGCTGCAGCAACTATGCTAATGTTACACTAAACAAACAAAGGTTGTAGTATATAGTTTAATGATAAGCTGATTTTTACTGGGTTTTGCTGAGTCCTTGCTTAATGTTTCTGGATTTAGTCAATAACTTCCCTATACTTTGGTAAAACAACTTAGATTTGCTATGTGTCTCCAACTGACTAAATTAAAGACAAGATGTGAACGTCAGTTATTGAGATCTCCCTATCTTCCATGTGTTCCAGCTGAGCCTTTGACTTACTAAAAGTAAGTCTTTGGAGTGCATTTCCAAAGTGATTGTACATTGCTATTATCTTTGGAACTAAAGTTGATGTTGTATAATTATTACTGTAAGCTCTGTCATACCAGAAGCCTTCATTAATGAGAAATATTTTGCTCTTCTAGTTATAACCCTTCATTCCCTTGTTCCACTGACTTCCGTTTTCTTTCTTATTTTGTTTGAATCACTGTCCCAAAACAGCTATAAATCGTAGATATTTATGGCAAAAACAAAGAACAGCAAATTCCACACTGGGCAATGTAAGCAGTCATTTGTTTGTTTGCATGCTGAGAAACCAGCCAGAAGTACCAGAACTTCTCTCTGGTGAATAATGTAATAAATTAGATTTCATCACCATGTAATCACAGTTCCATGAGAACTGGATATAAAAATCCTTCTTCAAATATTTCTCAATGGAGACCATTGTGCTATGCACACCAAATGTTTGAAAATGTACTTGCTTATTAGATGGCTGGTTTTGCGTTTCAAAAAATCAGTCTCTTTTACCTCAAAAGCTGCATGGAAACACTGCTTGACATTAGCTAATAAAAATGTATAAAGAAAAGATGACTATAAAAGGAGGGCATATTTATAAGCATCTGCTTCATCTACATTTTCTAAATGTGTCCATTTGAGTAGGCAGATCCACCATTTAACCGAAATAAAACAAGACCAAGAAAAAGACTTTATAAATATTCTGATTTTATTTTGACAATTTCACATTTTTAATATACCAAAACATAAATAAATAAATAAAGAGGACTAGAAATATTCAAGAAGAGGCAATGAAGCTGATATGGTCTGGGAACCTGAAAGATACTTCTATCATGTTTATTGACATATTTTCATCTTTAAGTATGCAAGCCATGGCATCAACACCCTGTTTACATCTCAGCAAAACTCTAAAGTTTCTTTGGTGGGTTCCTTTTGATATGACAACAAGTAAGACATAGACAGGCTGGAGCGTGTCCAGAGAAGGGTGACAAAGCTGGTGAAGGGTCTGGAGAACAAGTCTGATGAGGAGTGGCTGAGGGAGCTGGGGGTGTTTAGCCTAAAGAGAGGAGGCTGAGGGGAGACCTGATCGCTCTCTACAGCCCCCTGAAAGGAGCTTGTAGGGAGGTGGGTGCTGGTCTGTTCTCCCGGGTAACTGGTGACAGGACAAGAGGAAATGGCCTCAAGTTGTGTCAGGGGAGGTTTAGATTAGATATTAGGAAAAATCTCTTCACTGAAAGAGTGGTCAGGGATCGGAACAGGCTGCCCAGGGTAGTGGTGGAGTCACCATCCCTACAGGTGTTCAAGGCACGTGTAGAGGTGGTGCTTGACGACATGGTCTAGTGGGTACGATGGTGTTGGGTTGTGGTTGGACTGGATGATCTTACAGGTCTTTTCCAACCTCAGTGATTCTGTGAAAGTGGGGTTTTTTTTGGGGGGTGTATATAGATTGAATGCTAACTCTCAGAATCCTGTTTTATTGTTTTAAATATAGCTTGTTAACATTATTTCCCCCCCCCCTTTTTTTCTTTTAATTAAGTGATAACTAAAGCTTTGTGCAAGAGACTTTTTATTTATAATAGTTTCTTCTGTTCTGCAGTTTAAAAAGAATGTCTTTTTTCCCTTTCTTTTAATATAGTCTTGAAAATCTTTATACACTTACTGTGAGCTTCAAATAATGGTGTCTTTTGATCGTATTCCTATTACAGATAAGCATTTTTACCCTTTTAGCTGTTCCTTCTTGTTTGCTTTCAGAAAGCTACTTCTTCATGAAATTCTCTCCTTGGAATTGAGAATTACTGTGGTTAATATGTGCATGTGTGTGCCTTCTTCACACCTCCAAAGACACTGAAATCAAATTCGAATTGAAGCCTTGTCCTTATTTAGAAAGTGAGTCCTCTCTAATTGCAGCTTGTGCTGGGTCCAAAACACTACTAAGGGAATAATGAAGAATTGCTTTTGTGTTTCTGGTTTCTCCTTTTTTTCATCTAATAAGTCAAGGCAGCTTGCTTTTTTGTCTCTTTCTCTTTAATCTTATCAGAGATGTGAGAAAGACAATGTGGAAAGTATTGACAGGGATGCTGCAATTCTTTGGACAGTTTAATTTAAAAAAAATTATTATTATTACCTTATCGAACTCTGAATTGACAGGATGAAGAGGGAGGAAAAGAATTCTACCTGAACCTTCACCCATTTATCTATCATTGTTTCCCTAAATTGTAACTATACAAGGTGTGATATATGTCTATTAATCATCTCTCAAAAAAAGGAAAAAATATATTACCATTTAAAATTAATAGCTGATTGAGTCTTTGTTTAATGAAAATTTTGCCTCAAGTCTTTCATTGCAGCATAGTAGAGAATATGCAGAAAGAATCTTACTTTCATGCAAGATATACAAATTGATAATAACATTGAAAATGCTTGTTTTCCTCAAAAAAGAATCCAGGAATTTCCTCTTAAAATAAGGAGTTAATGTTTTATGTGATTAGAAATAGCTTTCACAACATGTCATCATATTTGAATATTTAAGTCCATAGTATGTTTTGAGCAAGTTTTGGTGAGATTCACTAGGGAAAAAATATGTTGTTATTAATAGTAATTTGTAGGAATTTTTGTTGAAGATTAAGTTCCTGTTGGACAGACTATCCTACCAGTGATAAATGTAGTAACAGCCTTACACAGAGAAGGTGTAAAATCTGAGACTTGAGTTAGTAAGAAGTTGCATCATTGTTAGCTTGTCATCTTCCCATATTTATTATGGTTGGTACTGTGATACAATCATCTTTGATGACATTATGAGGAGGGGAGGAGAGGAGAGGAGAGGGGTTCTTGTACTCTTAATATTCAATTCAAACATTCTGTACTCTTTTTCCAAAGTCTCCTTGGTCTAACACTGAACATCCAGAAGAAAGCTGAATCTGTTTTTCAGAGAGGTGTGGATTTGATATCAGTGCATAACACCTTTGGTTAGAAATAAGGGATTTATTTTTCCAGGTCTTTAAAGCATGTGGACTGTGCTGGGCCAGGGTTTTCAGTGACAGTAATAGCTTGGCTTAACCTTGTGAGCAGCTGAGCTGCATTGTTTCAAGACTGTTATCTGGTTTAGACTCTCCTGTAGAGAAATAAGAACGCAGTTCAGTGCATGCTCCTTCACAAAATCACATCAGAATGCTGTTACAGGAGCTTTGACCAACACTTCATGCATATTTGTCATGTAAATTATCAATATTTAAGATCAGGTTGGGTTCATAGCTAAATAAAATACTATGATTTTTTTTTTTTTTAAAGCATGAGATATCTTCAAAATTAAGTAGAACATGTTTTGCCTGTCATAAACTGAGATTAAGTGTAGATTGCTCATTTGAGAAAATATAACTTTCAGTTTAAATTAATGGAGACTTGCAATATGACTTTTCTTTATTTCTAGTGGCCAATGCAGTTAAAATTACCTAGTGTTCCATCCATCGTTTTAGGATGGATACTATTAACTAGATTTTTTTTTTTCTTACATAATACAATTTAAATAAGAAGTTATTTGTATAGTAAATAGAAGAAAATAAGTGCCTCCAAATTAATGATATTTGTCTCTGTACACAGACTAAAGGAAATTATTAAAAAAAAAAGGGTTCATCAACTCTGCATGTATTACCCCTTGGAGTTAGGTCTGATACTATTTCAAAGTCACTTCTCTTAAAATGGCATTGACGAAGTTGCATTGATTAGATAAATGATGGTACAGTAAACACAGTTCAAAGCCTATAAAAATTGCATGTGTTTTGATATCTGGTTAAGCGAGTTGTCTGATACAGGGGCAGTAAAGAAGACAGTTAAAAGGAGGACAGTTACGAAAAGCTCCATGCAGGTCAGCATTTCAGCCATTCTCATTTTAAGATTTTCATCATCACTTGCACTTTTAAATGGGGCATTACATTTAGTTAGAGTATCATTTATTCTAACAGATAGCTAATTGTACTAATCGGATACTGTAATTAGCTAGACATCTAGTGCATCTTTATTTTAAATGTTGAAGGCCTCATTAAAATTCCTCCTTGTGGAGAGGGGATGAAGAAGGTACCATTAAACTAATTTTTTATAAGAAATTAAAATGTTCTGCTCTTTTATGTGATATCAAAGATTTGAGCACTTAAGGATGCATCTTGGGAATCCTTATCCCTCTAGGACTTGCCTTGGGATGTGCTATGAGTAGTGAAGTTGTGGTAAGCACTTTCCAGCCACTTATGAGCACCACAGCACCATGCAGAAAACAGAGAGGGGTGTCTTTTCAACTTGAAAATGTTAATGCCTAGTCAAGAGGTGTAAAAGAGAAGCAGAACAGATGTGCAAGATTTCTGTCACAAGAACCTTGGCTATAATATCTAAGGTTTGGCTCAGCAGATAGTCATATCAATATCTATGAGAAAACAACCTAAAATTAGAAGTTAATGTGCATATTGTAAAACATTAGGTTTTAGTAGTTAGGCTTATCTGCTAATTTTAATTAGAACTTGAATGTTCAGTAAGAATGTCTACTGTATTTCAGTTTATTCATTTTGCTAAGCTCTGAAGAAATTGTAGTGGAATTGTAGTTTTCGCTTGTACAGTGAGAGGTTGGTGTTCTCATAGCTCACAACTAAGAAATCAGCTCCTCATTTTTCAAAATAACAGTGAAGTCAAATTTCTGACACTGGTAATGTAGGTCTGAACAATTACCTAAGTCTCTCTATGATAGGTAATTAGTTTTTTTCTATTTAATAGCAAATGTTTTCTGAATTACTTGAAACATCTGTGCTTAGTGAAATTTCTTGGGATCGATATTTTACACCTTCTTTTCTTCAGATGAGAGAAATTGAGCTAACAACGTGATAAGAGTCTTATGTATTTCTCTAGTCTTTTTCAAAGATAGATACAGCGAGATTTACTGAAGAGACTCTCTATCGACAGGCTTGATGGGGCAGATTAGAGACAACAGCTCTGAAACATATCATGCACATACTTAAGAGTTCATGAGAGATGAATACCCTGCATTACACACACAACAGGATGCCGTTGCAGGGAAAAGTGTTACGAAGTACCACTATCTTAAAAGTGAGGGTTTGGTCATTTCTTTTTCACCACGTAGGACCCTTATGACACATGAATGAGTAGTATGTCTGCTGGAATATATTTGGAATGTTACTGCACAGGTGGCACCTGTCCTGCAGTGTTTGTCAGGAAAAAGTAAGACTTCCTTTCCATCACCTTTTGGCAGTACAGATTACAACTATCTTTTTCTTTAGGGGCCACTATAATTTTTATTATTAAAGGAAATAATTCCTATAATGCAAGGACAGAAAGCCAATGGCTACGGGAGTTTCACTATAAATACTAATTCTCTCCCAAAACTAGCTCCCACACAACAACGAAGGCAAAACCATATGTACTTAAGTGCTTGTAATTCAGCTGGGGGCTGTGCAACACTCAGGTTATTTCTGTTTTCCAAGGTTTATATTTCTGTATGTTCATGAAGCAACAATCAGGGATAGAAAAGCCTATTTAACTTTGGCTGTCTTGTCTCAAGGCATCTTCATTCCAACACAGCTGGTATCTCTCTCCTGGGAACTGGGTGGTACTTTTGTTTCCTGCAACAGGTCTGCCTTTAGTCCCTTCTGAGAAGACCATATCTACCACCAAAATTTAGATTCAAACAGTCCACTAATCCATCAGTTCACCAAGTGGATTGAATTGTATTGAAGTGACCGTTTGTTAAAGGAGTAATTCAGTTAGTTAAAAATTTCTGTTGGGCAATTGAAAATGTATGTTCTCTCCAGGTTTCTTTGATGCCTTCACGTAGATTGGATTTTAAAAATCCTAGAAATATGGAATGTGAAATTACAGTAAGTTAAGAATGTTGTTTTATCAATTATTTATCATATACACGTTCACATACCCTGGTCCTCAT
>NW_010258760.1:0-4579 GCF_000690775.1 Eurypyga helias
AAGTATATAAAATGTATATACCTATGCTTATATACTTATATATTTATAAATATATATTACATACTCCAGGAGGAGATAGGAGAGAGAGTGTGTGTATATATGAAAATAAGTACACATAAACACATATTAAAAAAAATTACTCCTGAAGTGTGTAGGAGTGTATGTTTTTGTATATATATGCATTTGTGTGTGTATATATGGATATATACTTACGTTGATGTCCTGTGTCTCGTGACATCTCAGGCACAGGGAAAGGATGCAGCAACAAACCTGCCCCTCCAGCAGCCCTCCATGGGGGAAGAAGCTGCAGACCACTGCCACAAGGCAAAAGGCTCTGTCTTCCCAAGAAGAACCTGCAGGTGCTAGTTCAGGGTGTTCATGCCACTCTGGGGCTGGTGGCACAGGGTCCTGGAGCCACAGCCCATGCTTATGGGGACCGCAGAGCACTGGGCAGAGCTTCCTCCTTCCTGTTGGGGGCTGGTGCTGGGGCTGGTCATCCCATGGGACTGCAGCACCCATGCTCATGGCACCATGTGCTCCTTCGTGCCTGGGGCTGGCAGCAGCTGAGCCCCGCCACAGGAGCAGAGCCTCTGGGCAGAGGGTGGACATACAAGCAGGTGACAATGACTGCAAAAAGTTGCTATGTATTGAGCCTCAAATGCCACTGGAGTCCTCCCGGGATATTAGTGAGGTTGCTGATGGCTGTGGTGAGGAATGTGAAATGATTTTGGCGGCGTTAAGGTGGCTGCTTCTCTTAGAGATCCCAGTCTCTGGGGCCATCCACTCAGCCTGGCTGTGGGGAGCCCCATCCCAGCTGGATGCTAGCTGTGTGAAGATGTCACCAGTGTGGCCAGGGGACATTCCAGTTCCCCCAGCCTGGCCATCCCTGGAGCCATTACAACCAGTTTTGGGGATAAAGGAGAAATTGCCCTATGTGTAGCATGCACCCATGCAAAGCCACTACAGGCAGTGTAGGCTAAATACATATTTATACCCCTATCAGTTTACCCTGGCTTGTGCTGTACCACTGGAACTGATGGAGTTCCCCAAACTCCTCACAATCCCCCCTCCAGCATGAAATTCCCCTGGCACCGCCATCCCCCCTCGCAGCAAGAGCTGAGAGAGAAATTTCCTACATAATTTCGGGACCCTGTTGTCTCACGCATATTTTGTTCTCATTGGAGTTTCCCTTCCGAGTTTATTTTTGGTAGGACCTGAAATAGGAAATGAATTGCTGGCAATGGGCTCACTTCTATTGCTGCTCTCTGGCCAAGCCAAAACAAATGCGACATTGTCCAACCCAATGGCTCCTTCTTCAGTCTGGGGAATTGGGATGAAATATGAGGAAGAGCAGTGTTAGGGCTGGTGGAGGAGAGGATGGGTCACAAGTTCCACTGTGCTCCTCTGCTTCCCCTGGCCAAGGTCCTGGTGGAGAGGTGGGCTGGTGGCTGCTGGGCAGGTCCTGCTCCATCACAGCATCTCCTGCTCCGTCACAGCATCTCCTGCTCCGTCACAGCATCTCCTGCCAGCCTCATCCCCTGCTTCTCCTCTGTAGTGGGAGGCCATGCAACATGTTTAGTCAAGCCATCATGTTGTCACCAAAACCCTCTGACGTGTCTGTCAGGGGAAGGTGGCTTCAGGGAAGGTTCTGCTCCACCTCGGGTGAGCAGCAGACCCGGTTTTGCTCCACATCATGACTTCCTCCTGTGACTGGGTTCAGTTGTTTTTTCCTTGAGGTCAAAGGTTTCCTTGAGGTCAAAGGTTTCACCTGTGGAAAGTGGCTAAGAAAAGCAAGTGTATTTATGCTACTTATGAACTTTCTAGTGGGATTCATAGCTGCAGGAGAAATTATTTTATGGTTTTCAACCTCTGCTTATTTGTGGACCCATAAAAATGTCCTCTCACCAGTGTCTATCCTAGGGTGCTGTCAGTCAGAGATAACAGAAGTGCGGTTGTGGGAGGAAAGCCTGCAGGCCCTAGTAGGATGCTTGGAAAAGACATTCATGGTCACATTATGCATCAAAATCAGACTTTCATGATGCTGAGGTATGGCAATCCATTGCGATGGTGATGGCCTTCATGGCCTGTGGCATCACAGGACATCTCTGGGAGAAGCATCTGACCCATCTGAGCTGGAAGGACCCTGCTGAAAGGAACCTGCAGGCCCTGGTGGATCTCAGGTTGAACATCAGCTTATCATTGCTCTTCTCCAGAGCAAGGCAAAACTCATAATGGGAGACACTGGAAAGGGCATGGGCAGCCACCCGAAGGAAGCTGCTGCCTCTCCCTCCATCCAGTAGGGTCCAGAGGTGGACCTCCCACTTCAAGAGGGATGTGAAGAAACTGGAGGGGCCTGGTGAGTTATCAACATGGCCATGGAGCTGGCACACATTGCACCAGGAGAGATGGAGGGGTCTGGGCTGGGTTAGCATGGCCATGAGGAGGTGAAGGGGGTCTGAGGGCAGCCAGCAACTAATATGGTGGAGTCGAATCCTTGGTGATGGCAGATGATATGATGGGGGACAACAGCCACTGGTGGCTGCTTGGGAGTTTAAGAAGAAAATTCTTCCCCAGAAAAGCAGCACAGTCCTGGAACAGTCACCAGGAGCTGGGAGATCTCCATCCTTAGATGTTCCCAAAATTGGCCAGACAGCCTTGATGCAGTGTATTGCTGCCTGGTTGGACTGGAGCCTCCAGTGACCTGTGGATGCATGTCAGCATCTATGATATGGGATTTTTGCGTGTACTTGTAGGCTGCTCACTTACAGGCTCTCCTCTGGCTTGCTGGGCTGTGTCGGAGCTCGTGCTCTTGCCTGGGTGAAGCTATGGTGTCCCGGGACAGCCTGGGGATGGGGGCAAACTTCGAGTGCCCAACCTTCCTGGAGCACTAGCCCGAGCTTAGCTGCCTGCATGAGTGAGAAAGTACCCTGAGAGGAAGCTGGGGCTCTTCCCAAATTCACCTTGCTGGGTCACCATCATGAGCATCGTGGATAGTTCTCCCCAGATGCTCTTTACTGCTGACATGAAGAGGTTTGTACAGGACCGCATGAAGTCTGACAACCTCTTTCCTCTTTAATTGTATTTATTTTTGCAGTTTTATTGACTGGATTTTACTACTTTCCTTCTCCCAGACCTTTCTGAGCCTCCTGGAAGCCTATTCTGTTACTCCATCAGCCTCTGTGGCAGAGGGAGAGGGACTTTAATGCCATTCCAGGTGTCATAAGCTCAGTGTGCCCATTCTTCTATTGATTTTGTCTATTTTGCCTTTGGTGACACTGAGATGATTCATCGCCTCCTGTTACTCTGCTGTGTGATATCCCATTATCAGTAGTTTATATGGCAAGGATAGAGATCTCTGAGTAGTTTCAGCTGGCATCTTTCATCTTCCCAAGTAAAACCTGAAGGAAAGGGGAAGGACCTCTAAAAGGTGGCCAGGAATCTTGTGAGCAATGCCAACAAGGCATGTGATGTCCCATCCCTTTATCCTTCAGCTTTTTACTATGAGGTGATGTTTCTCCAGCCAGGGTCACACATACTGCGCTGTCTCCAGCTCTGTGATACTGGGCAATGCCAGGGAGTGTTCCAGAGCCTCATCCCCTCCTCAGTGCCATGCTGGGTTGGCTCCAGGTGGTCTCATCCCATTCTGGTGTCCATCGTGTGCCTCCATCACCTTCAAAATTGCCCCACAGTTGGTCCTTTGGTCTGATGGTCTTCTCCTGGGTCATCGTCCTTCACGGTGGGCAGAGCTCAGGATGGCTCAACAGTGGGCACTGATGCTCCTGGCTCCCACTGCAGCAGAGCCCTCTTTTCATTTCTTGTGGCAGGGAGGGTGCCCTGCTGTCCATGGCTTTGGCTCCTCCAGGGAGAGACAGGTAGAGCAGTGGGTGCTGCAGCCCCATGGGCTGGCAGAGGCTCTGGTTGAGGCTGAAGGAGCCTGTCAGGGGCAGAGCCACTGCCCCAGAGGACCAAGAGCCCCTCCGCCTGCACCAGCTGCAGTTAGAGCCCTGCAGGCAGCAGGACAGGCAGGGCTTGGCTGCCCTCAGTCTCAGGGAAAGCTGCAGAGCAAAGCGGCCTCCCCGCTGCAGCCCCAGGCAGCTGCACAGAGCATAGGCAGCATGCTAGCAGCGTGCAGGTAGAGGGAGCAAAGCAGAGAGCAGGCAGAGAGCTTGCAAAATGCACGCAGATTCGGTAGCGTGCAGGCAGAGCACAGGCAGAGTGACAGAAGCACGCAGGTAGCGTGTAGGCAGGGTGCAGGCAAATTGTAGGCAAGACTGCTTATGGGAGAAAGAACATCTCATCTGGCCCCTGAACTTATCCCAGGTGTGCCATGTGGCAGCACTGTAACCCAGTCTGCGTAGAGATCCCAAAAGCTGCCAGGCTAGAAAGCTGGGGTCAGAGCCCTGCCCCACACTGCCAGGCCCCTGTGTCCCCCCCACATTTGTGTCCCAGCACCCTGAGCACCCAGCCAGGAGTGGAGTCTCTTTGCCCAGTGGACAAAGCTCTCTTGAGCCCCGGGGTCTAATCCTGGCTATGCCAGCGAGGGTCTGAGCACAAGACTGGTCGTTGGTCCTGCCCCCCC
>NW_010258760.1:4685-13168 GCF_000690775.1 Eurypyga helias
CCCTCCCCACCTCCCTCCCCCCCCTTCCCGCCCCCTTCCACAAGGTCATCCACCCCCTCACCGCGCCCCACTCAGGACCAGGCTGAGCACCTGAGCCAGACCAGGCGATGCCCAGCTCAGTGTCTGCCCGCAGGGAACGTGGGGCACAGAGAGACAGCACCCAGCTACAGAAGAAATATATTTTTATTAGGGAAGCACTCTGCAGAGGTGCCAGGCTCTGTCGTACCAAACTAATCCCTCCAACTCCACTGGATGGGACACAGGACCCCAAAGGGCGTCCAAAAAAAAACCCCCCCCCCAGCCATAAATAGTTCTTTCCTCCTGGCCAGAAGCAGCCCCAGGGTGGGTGGGAGGGAGGCATCGGTCGAAACCAGCTCGACCCCACACCAGGCATGGCATGGCATGGCTGTGTTCGGACTGGTGACTGGAGAGCCGCACCTAGAGCCTGGGGTGCCGGGGCAGGGGTTTGCTGCTGGTAATGGATGCCGGGCACATCCCCGGTGATGCCTTGGGCACCGAGCAGCAGCACCCTCTCTCTCCTGTTCACCGTGAGCCCAACAGACCAGAGTGGGGTGCGGGAAGCGAGTGGCTCCGTTACTGCAGAATATACCGTGGGTATGTCTAGCACAACAAGCGCTGCTTATGCGATCGATAATACTGCTACAAAAAAGTGGGGGGAATATGTCACGCACAGACCCCCCTGGGCTGGCAGCCTGGCTGGGTCCCTGCGGTCCTGCCCTGCATGGGGAGGGTGAGCTGCCAGACCCAGGCAGGGAGCAGGCAGCAGGGCACGGATGGGGAGGACCAGGTCCTGGAGCAGGGGAGACTAAAGGAATAAGGGAGATGAGAGAGATGGAGGGGGGGGTGAAATGGAGGCTCAAGGCTCTTCCAGTGTCCCCTGCCCAGTCCAGGCTTCCACGTCTGCTGGCCATGACGGCAACCATCCTTCCTCCCAGCGCGCAGCCAGCCGGCACGGGGCCAGTGCCCAGCTCCTGGTCACTGCACTGCCTGAGCGGGCACAGTGGCTGCTCGGGGCTGCTCCAGGCTGGCTTCTCGGCTCTTCTTCCTTGGAGGCTTTTTAATGGGGGTTTTCTTGGCTGCTTGCTCGTTGGGGAGAGCCTGGTCCTGGCTGCTGCTGATGCTTGGCTTCTCCGCCTGCTTGGGCTCCCTGGCCGCTGCCTCAGCCACCCCGGGGATCAGTTTTTGCAGATGGGGAGAGGTGGGCAGCAAGGGCTTGCTGGTCTTCTGGCCGCTGGCAGCCGCCGAGCGCTTGGCTTTCTGCGGAGGTGTGGGCTTCTCCCGCTGGGTGCCCACCCCATTTGCCCGGGTGCCTCCATCACCCTTGTTGAGGCTCTGAGTCTTTTCCTTCAGCTGGGCAGCCAGCTCGGAGGCCAGGTGGGGATGGAGGGGCTCGGAGCGGGTTTTGCTGGTGCTGGGACTGCAGGGAACATCCCTGTTGTCCCCAACCCGTCGCTCTGGCTGGAAGGCACTCATCTTTCGGAAGGCGTTCTGCACCGCCCCGTTGATGCTCTCTGTTGTCTCTGAGCTGGCTTTGGTCCTCTGCTTGGGCTTGGAGGGTGACTGGGGCTCCTCAGCAAGGCTGGCTTTGCCCTCGGGGACGCCAGGCTCCTTTGGTTGCTTCTGTGCTTTCTCCTTGCCCCACGCACCACCCTTCTCCTCTGCTCTGCCCTGCATGCCGGCTGATGTCTCGCTTGGGCTCCTCTTCCTCTTAGCCAAGCCCTGGCCTTGCTTGGGGCTGCCAGACTGGGCAACCACTCGCTCTGGGGACTGGCTGGGTGCTGGCAGCGAGTTGGACTGGCTGGAGTTGTATCTGCTGTGGATCCAGGAGACTTTGGGCTTTGTGGCTGGGTCTGGGGGCCGCGGCTTGGTCCTCTCTGGGGATGGTGGCTTCCTGGGGCTACGGGGCTCTGTGACAGCATCCTCCTCCTCCTTGGACTGCTTGGAGAGACGGGCAACCCTGGCATAGAGTGCAGCGCCGGCTGAGCCTGAGCCACAGGAGGAGCGCTCGCTGTCCGAGGACTTGAGCAGGGGCGTTTCACTGCTGTCGGCTGGGAAGGCTCTGACAGAGCCCATCTCTTTCATCTCTTTCAGGAAGGTGTATTCGCCTGCTTCCTCCCCACCAGCCGGGGCCACCAGCTTGTCCCCAGGGCTGGCAGGTGTCCCCCTGTCCCTGCTGTCGCCCAGGCTCTCTGTGGGAGGAGATCATGGGAGTGTCAGGCAGGGACGTGGCCCGGGCAGGAGAACAACTGAGATCCTCCCGCAGCACAGCGGGATGGCATCCCATCTGGTTCCCCTGCACCCTGGTGCCCCCCACAGGTTCCTCTGTCCCCTCCCGATCAGAGACCCCAGCACAGGAATGCTCTTAAAACAACCCCAGAGCAGCAAATGCTGGAGGAAGCTCCGAAACTGCATGGGAGGCAACGTCAGTATCTACATCCCTTCTCAGGGCACAAAGAGCCACGGTGACATGGTCCCCACCATGCAAGTGTGACACCTCTCCACTGAGCAGGAGGTGGCCCCTGGTGATAACCCCAAAGTCCCTGAGGAAGTGCCTGGTCCCCCTGCTCACCTTCATGGGGGACACAGTACACTGGGCCTTCATCTGTGGTGTCGAAGGAGGAGAAGGAGCCCCGGGATGACCAGGATGGGGAAGGCTGCTCCACCATGGAGGGTGGCTCGATGAAGCTGCAGTTCAGGGTGTTCTCCAAGTCATGGTGGGCCACTGTGAGAGGAAGAAACCGCTGTCAGTCCCTGTCCTGCCAGACCCCCTGGACCCCATGCCAGGTAGGCAGGTCTTGGGGACAGGGACAGCATCGCAGGCATGGAGACACTGCGCATCCCCATCAGGTCCCCCAGCCAAGCATCCACATGCAGAGGGGTCAACCAGTAATGGTGGTGACCAGCATCCCTCATGCTTGGGAACAAGTGGCTGTGGACAGCAGAGCCCATGCAAGCCTTACTTCCACCTATGCCCCCTCTCCACGGCAGGTCTCCAGCTGCCCAAATCGAGGATACATATGGCAAAGCCACCCAAAGCCCTGGGTCCCATGACGACCTGGTGAGCATCCCAGTGGTCATCCATGAGCTGCACAACCCGGCATGGCCACCTCACAAAGAAAGTCCCGGTGCTGCAAACATCCCCTTCCCGGGGAAAGAAAGCAACTGCTGGCTTTAATTGCACTGATTTCCACTTCAGCATCACTGTTTGCATTCTCCTTTTCCTTCTGCAAAAGGCTGCCTGCAGCAGGGGGATGCGCAGCACTGTTTTGTCCCAGTTTTGCCACTTGTCAATCTCTTTGCCAGCCTCTTACATCCCAAAGCTGAGGAGGAGCATCTCACTCACCCCAATTCTGCCCCACTGCTGTGGGGGCTGCCCACAAAGAAGCTGAGCAAAAGAGAAAAACCACCAGAGAGGAAAAATTTGTTAAAAATACGTTTTGTTCCAATGGTTAAAAGAAAGCTGAGCAGTGACAGTTGCCCAGGCTGGGAGGGACTGGTTTTGCTGTTTGATCCTTTTTAAGGCTTGTCACCGGTTAAGTTCAAGTCTCAACCCACCCTGTGGTGCCTTCCTGGGTGCATGCAGCTCCGGCATTGTCCGCAGGGTACCCTCAGGACCACCAGCTGGGTGGAGGGGGCAGACCCTCCTGGAGAGCTGGGCAGCATGACATGCTTTTGTCCCCATCCCCTGCCTGTTGGCTTTTGTCCCCATCCCCTGCCTGTTGGCTTTTGTCCCCCAGGGTGGTGGCACATGCTGCAGCCCAGGCAGAGCCCTGCAGGGCAGGTTCCCCCTGCACAGCAGCTGTACATTAATACATCCAGGTATTCAGAACCTCTGCCCACCCATCCCAACCATCTAAGTCATGCTCCAATTTCTGCTCGGACTGTTGGATTCTTGCACCACATCCCTGTTTCACAACAAAATAACTCTAAGTGTATTTGGATGCCCACCGGAACATCTATTCTTTTTTAGGGAATCTGGCTTCAGCAATGCAGGGTCATCAAAATGATGGCAGTGATGCACGTTCACCCCTGCATAGTTTGGCTTCTTGAAGAAAGGAAAAAAACCCCAAGTGGTGATATTTAAAGAGCAAATGGCCTGGAGAGGGGGAAGCAGCAGTTTCAACGTGGCTTTCCTTGTAATAAAAACCAAAGAGGGAAAATTAAAAGCAGCCGGCTGGAAGCGGATATGCTTCCTGAGAGGGGGCTCAAGGAGTGGTGGGACTCACGGCCACAAAGAGTTTCTTTGACTCGGATGAGACCCAGGATATGGCCAAAGGATAAAAAAAGGATATGCAGCACACACAGAGCTGGGCTCAGGCGCTCCTGCATGGTCCCCTGGGATTTATCCCCACTTCCCTCACATCCCCTCCTGCTGCTTCTTCCCAAAGCCTGCTGGGGATCTCAAGACTGGGATGAAGCAGCAAGGAACCTCAGAAGAGCTGTGGGAGGGAGGCCCCTGAGCCTCCCTAGCTATCCACCTCACTCACTCCAAGCTCCCTGCGGCCAGTGTCACCCTGGGGGCTGGTTGAGCTGGAGCTGGGGACTGGAGGAGGCGCAGCAGTGGTGGAGGAGCGGGCACTCTGTGGCACAGAGCTTCGGTTAGCCCCAGCATCCATGGGGTGACACAACCGAGGCCCACCGACATCCCAGGAAAGCAAACCCCATGAAACCCATGCACGCAGTGATGCCCAAACCCTGGCATCATGGCCACTGGTGTCAACCCAGGAACTGGCCGCATGCACTTCCAGCTCAGGTGCAACCCCTGGGGAGATGCTGCGGATCTGGAGCTGGTGCTCCAGTGGGAGAGCAGCTTTGGAGTGAAGCACTTGGGGCTCCAGGAACCTGATGAGCTTTGGCAGGGCTTCAAACCCTGCTGCCCCACCTGAGAAGGTTCTTCCAAGTGTGGGCTTCTGCTTGCTGGTGGTGACCGTGGTCATGTACAAGCTCAGAGGAGAAAACCTGCCCTGCACTAGCAAACACGCGGCCATGGTAGCGACTCTGTGAGGACACGAGCAGACCTGGTGTGACCATCTACCAGGTGTCCTCAGCTTCAGCCAAGACTGCTTTCATGGAGACATCCCCAGAACCCTGAGCACCTCTAGCCCTGACCTGGTACTTGGGATGAGGCATTTCAACCAGGGCAAGACCAACACAGGGAACAGGCAGCCCCTGCCACCACGGCTTCCAGGTGGAGCCACATGCTGACTGGCACTGTGGTCACCAGACATCACAGGGATGCAGCCGCTGTGGGCACTCTGGCAGGTCTCCCTCACCATGGGGGTCCCCAGAGCCGGTGGGGGCTGGAGGCATCACTGGACCATGCACCAGAGGGACTGGGAGCGCTGAAGCCACACAGGCTCTGCTGTGCTGTGTGGGGTAACGCTATGAACACAAGACAACCCCTGACCAAAGCCTTTCCTCACAGTGAAAGAACACCCTCAACCCCAGGAACAGGCTCCAGGAATGGCCCCAGCCAGGCTGGCACGTGAGACCATCCCAACCATCCCTCTGGCCTCTGCGACGCATCCTCAGCCCTTCCCGGGTCCACTGCCGCCCTGTTTACATAGATCAGCTGTGTGGGTGCCAGTTGCCTCTGGGCCAGCATGGGGAAGGTGCATGCAGTCCCCATACGCCCCCCCTGCCCTCACTGCACACAGGCACCCTCTGTCCTTCCTGATCCCTGCCTGGCCCCTTCCACAAACATGGCCTCTGTTATCCTTGCAGCTGGAATGTTTCTCCAGCCCTGGCACACCCTGCTCTGGGGCAGGGCTTTGCTGGGCCTCACATGGTGAGGAGCTGTGCCCCCTGCTCTGATGCTGGAGCTCCAGCACAGTGTGCTGGGATGGGGGCCACCTTCATCCCCCCCTGCCTGGGATGGGGAATTTGGCCTCACACCGAGGTGCTGCATGCCAGGATGTGGCTGCTTAGGGCATCACGCCAGCACCGCACACCTGGGGAGGTGCTGGGCCTGGGGGAACATGGCACTGAGCCCCATGCTGGCATAGGGTAGGGATTGCTGTCTTCACCCCCCGGTTTATTCCACAGGGTCCTCTCCAAGGCAGCACATCCCCATCCTCATGCTGGGACGAGTGCAGAGAGGTTTCAGAGCATATGGGGTGCAGTGTTCCCCAGCTGCCTGGATGTGGGGAGTCCTTAGCAGCTGCAACACCCCCAGACCAGGAGCACTGCTGGGTGTGAGCAGCCCCTCTATGAGCCCTGTTAGCAGTGTCTGGGCAGTGCAGAGAGCTCCCTCAAAATCTCTGCTCCTCCATCCCCAGCTCCGCTGTGCACAGCAGAGGGGTGGGCTCTGGCCCCAGCTTCGATGCTCTGGCCCCATACAGAGCTGGGGCAGGGTTAGGTCAGGACCAAAATCACAGATAAGGCGTTCTGCTGCTGCAACGTGGACTGTTCCTGTAACCAGGAAAAGGGAACCTGAAAACCTCACAAAAGAGCTCAGCAGAGCTCAAGGGACCAGGTACTTGTCCTAGCGAAGCAAAACAATGCATTTTGAGATCTAGAAGCTGCAGACTGAGAAACAGTTGAGCTCCTGCGAGCCCAGCAGCTCGCACCAATCACTGAAACGGTCCCAGGGACGCATGTGTCCCTACCACCGCTCTGCCATGCTCACCACCCTGGGTTTAGGGCTGGAAAGGATGCTGTCGTGTGCTGCCACGAGGAGTCAAGCCCACAAGTTTTGGCTCTCTGCCCCCTCCCCAAAGCTCAGCACCTTACCCACGACCTTGGGTAACTTCTGGCGGCGCAGGGGGATGCGTGGGAGCTTCATGCCAATCCGACTGAAACGCCCGCACAAGCGTGTCGGTGGCTTTTTGGCTGCTACCGGGTCCTGGCTGGAGCTGCAAGAGAAGGCGACGGCCCCATCAGAGAAGCACTGGCACCCATCCTGCAGTGGGGAACAGCCTTCACGGAGTGAGACAGCGAGTCAGGAGCTCAGGGATGCTGCAAATGCAAAGGGTGTTTGGGAAAGAGCCTGGGAAGGTTTGGAACAGGAGGGTGTCCAGGGCACAGAGGGTCAGGGACTTACTGGGGCTGCTGCCAGCCCCAGGCACCAGCTTGCACATTGCACTGGGATGCAGAGCCAAGGGGAGATGCCAGGGCCAGATTCAGCTGTGGCCATCAGCAGCCCAGCCCCAAAACACCCACAACAGCAGGCCTGAATCTTTTAAAAAAAAAAAAAAAATTAATCCCAACCCCAAAACAAACACGTGGCTTCTCTTTATTTGCTCTCTGGTTTTGAAGCCTCCCAGGGCTGAGGTTTCAAGCAATTATCTGCAGCCACAGGAGTGAGCGGCTTTGTGCGTTGATGCCAGGCAGCTTGTGTCATGCCCACCTCAGGATGCTCCAGCAAGCACCATGGGTGACCCAGCTGTTTGGGGACATTGCAGGGGTCCAGGCACCCCAGGGAGAGAGGAATCTATTTTGAGGCATTTCCTCTCTCCCTGTGCGACACTTTACCATGCTACGTTTGTGCTTTTATCTGCCAGATAATTACATGCAGTCCGCAGGCTCCCCAAGGCAGATGTGCCAGGCTGGGATTGAGCTGGCAGGGCTGCAAGAGGAAGCTTCCGGAAAATGCCCATGCAGCAGCTGCCAGCACAAGGGGAGGCTTTCTCCACAGCCAGAGCAGCTCATCTCTTGCTAAGCAGCATACGCCTTTCTCCCTGCAATGGGGCTGCCCCATCCCCATCCCCGTGGTGGGATGTCACCCAGTGCTGCCAAAACACTGCTGGCATCCCAACCTTGCTGAAGGAACTCACCCTCACTGCCCCGAACATCCTCATGCAGGACATCTGGCAGTCCCATAGCCCATAACCCCACCAGGTTATGGCCCAGGGGTTTGCTCTGGGGCTCTTGGTCACATCTGGATGCCCTTGCTGTATTTTAGGGTTCTCTTTGCCACTCAGCAGGGGGCCAGAGCTGATCTGAAGGGACCTGGTGGGTCTCTGTGAAGTCCACGAGATGGGGGAAACCAAGGCAGGGAGAGGGGAAAGGGACTCTCAAGGCAGGGCTCACCTTGAGCCCTTCCAGCAGCCCCCCAGCCGGGTGCTGCCCTGAGGATGCAACGGGTCATGCTCAGATCCTGGGGACTCACAGGACACATGGTGCCAGGCAGACAGCACTGCTCTGCCTCAGTTTCCCCAAAGCACTACTGTCCCAGTGCAGTCCCTGCATGCTCCCACTGGTCCCAACCCCACACCGGGCACCTACGGCCCCAACTGTCCCCAGACCTGCAGCTCCAACCCTGCTCAGGCTTTGTGTCAGAGCCCAGCGAGAGCCCGCCTGGCCCCAGCACTCACCTGCGGGCTTCATCCTTCTTGCGGCAGACGCAGCAGCAGCAGAGCAGGGAGAGCAGGAGGATGAGCAGCAGTGCCAGGAGGGCTCCTGCTCCAATCACCCCCATCCGCTGGTTGGCCTCTGCAAGACAAACCCGGCCATCTCAGCCC
>NW_010258761.1:0-278 GCF_000690775.1 Eurypyga helias
CAGATGCTACTCTATCTCACCAAAATTAATAACAAACAAAAGAGTGAGCAGATTTTATGCTTCATTGACACGTGGTTTTTATTTTGTTTCCTCAGTCTCTTGCTAGTTAGCGAATCAATTTAATTCACTGATCAAAAGCCTGTAGGTGCCAAGGGAAAGATCCTGTTTCATACTGGCCGCTTCTGTAGCAAGGCTTTTGGTCCTCTAGGATACCTCTGGAAAAGGGCAAGAGGACTGGGTGGATGCTCTGAAGTCTCTTCTCATCTTCCTTTCACAGT
>NW_010258761.1:321-40736 GCF_000690775.1 Eurypyga helias
CATTGAGCCTTATTTATCAGCATACCATGTAAGATTTAGATTATTATGTATCACAGCAATGAAAGAATAAAAATGCCCTTGGAAACTCTTGGAAATTTAATGATGTTTGGTGTTGAATATGGCTGGTTTGGTGTCATCATGAAGACCAGGAGTCCTACTATTTTTTTTTTGTCTGTTACACTCTTATAATTACACTGAAACCAATTGAGTTACATCAAGATAAGAGAGGATTCTTTGCGTTTTGAATAGCCACTCAGAAGATGGTCAATGGGTGTTTTTTTTTCTGGTTTGTTTTGTTTTAAAAACAAAACACCAAAACCAATATGAACCAAAAAAAAGAAAAAAAAAAAAAGGCCAAAAAGAGAGCAAAATGAGGGGTGAAATGAGGAAAAAGAATGCTATCTCTTTTGTCATGACATCACTAGCTTTGTACGAAAAAGACAGTGCAGTACAGCTGCTAATGCAAAATGCATATAATGGTATCAAGATCTTAACCCTGTGTCTGATTGCTCTTCAGAATCCTCCTCCTCCTGAAAAAACAAGCCAGCATCTTGTTTTGCTCTGCACGTCAGGATTCCTGTCCCCCCTCTTTTTTTTTTTTTTCCTTGAATATTCTGTGATTGTGAGGAAGTCTAGGAGGACACAGGGAACTTGTCACATCTTGTCATATCTCCTATCACATAACCCAAGATTTAGCTTGGAGTGCTATTTGGACACCAAACTTGAATTCATAGAATCACAGAACGGTTTGGGTTAGAAGGGACCTTAAAGATCATCTAGTTCCAACCTCCCTGCCATGGGCAGGGACACCCTCCACCTTGCACTACCCCGGTTTCCCCAAAGCCTCATCCAGCCTGGCCTTGAACACTTCCAGGGATGGGGCATCCACAGCTACTCTGGGCAACGTGTCCCAGTGTTTCACCACCCTCTCCAGGAAGAACTTCTTCCTGATATCCAATCTAAACCTCCCCACTTTCAATTTAAACCCGTTACCCCTTGTCCTGTCACTACAGACCCTTGTAAAAAGTCCCCCCCCAGCTTCCTTGTAGCCCCTTCAGGTACCAGAAGGTGGTATAAGTTCTCCCTGGAGCCTTCCCTTCTCCAGGCTGAACAGCCCAACTCTCCCAGTCTGTCCCCATAGCAGAAGTGCTCCAGCCCTTGGAGCATCTCTGTGGCCTCCTCTGGACTTGCTCCAACCGCTCTATATCCTTCTGATATTGAGAGCTCCACAGCTGGATGCAGCACTCCAGGTGGGATCTCACAAGAGCAGAGCAGCGGGGGAGAATTCTCCTGTAGGACAGACATTCTGGTTCAGTCACCACAGGATACCTCGGGGAACAGTATCACACCATAGGACATTCCTCAGAAGGTGTATGTATATGTGTACCTATGCACAGAAAAAGGTAATATTATTATCTATGTGTGTCCTTGTCAAAATGTGAGGCAATGTCTCCAATTGCTAGGTCAGATAAACTCTCATGAAGATGAATTTAAGAACGAAGAGGCCTCTTTGCAGGACGGTGGTATTATACTTAAGTATTTAATCTTATCAAAAGCCACTGGATAGATTGAATTATAGTCCTGGTTACCTGGTCCCAGAAGTGGGTCACCATATTAAATACATAAGTTAGATATTAAATTTACTGCTATTTTGACTTTCAATGTGGAAAAATGGATGATAATGCAAATAAAAACAGGGTTGCTGATATTATACTTCATATTTAACCTGTAGTGATTCTTAGAGGATAATCAACCTGTTTTTCTGAAAGGAACATCTGAGCAGAACAGGATATGTAAAATAAAATACTGATAGCATTATGAAACATTCTGGCAGGCTCTGTCCAGGACTCCCTATAATAGTGAATTTCAAAGAGGATATACTCCTACATGTAGCTTGTAAGAAAAAAGGGAAGCATATTCCCTATTTACTTGACTTATTAATGACCTATTTGGATTTATCCACCTAAGGTTGACATATTCTAATTTATGTTAATGAGAGAGATTGTCATCTGCTGCATGGTTGTTTGTTAGGAAGTCTATCTAGAGAAGGATTCCAGTAGCCCAAGCATGGAGCCCTCTAAGAGTACCTTCTTAAGGTCAAACACAGAGAGGATCTTCCGGTGACATACCTGAGGATGGACAGCAGCACAGAAAACTGTAGAAGTTCCTTACATAGCTTCTGTTGATGTCTGGGTTAAGACACACAAGGGAACAGGGCTCCTATGTTGTCTGTGGTAGGTTACTCCCTGACCCAGGCCCAGGAAAAAAGGCAGAACAAGGTGAAATAGTAGCTTATCATCACTTGTGTGTCTTTTGGAGAGTCTTCAGGAGATGAGCTCCTGGGGGCAGAAACCTTTGCTCTTTCGCTTTGCCTAAAGCACCTTGCTTTCTCTCGCTTATTATACACATTGGTAATACTGACAATTGTCATTGACTTATTTTCTCTGTTACAGTGTGTGCCGTGGTCGAAAGTGGGACTGCACCAAAAATACCTGTGATGGCACCTGCACTGTTATTGGTACAGCTCATTATTTGACATTTGATGGACTGAAGTACAAGTTTCCAGGAAACTGTCAATATGTATTAGTTCAGGTAAGAACATGTCAAATGCTAAAGCTGACTGATAATATATAACGTGTTTTGTACCAGGAGGGAAGTCCAACATTTGGACTTCACAGTGAAGTATTCTCAGTTACTAAGCCAGATGTATGATAAAGGAGAGCAGACCTTATTAATTCAAAGATACCTTGAAAACTTTGAAAATTGCATGGTATTCTGTAGAATGAGTTAGGTTGTCATGTGTCTAGCTGGCAGTCATAAGAGATATGATAGCATCATGATACAGAGGAACTGTCTGAATTTAATCTCTAGCAAGGAATTGTGGATACCCATAAAGCAATCTTTCCTCATTCTCCACTAGCCTCTTTATCTTGTCACGATGACTTACTGTCTGAGTGAGGCAAGAAGTACTTGGTCAGCCTTCTCTAAATGCCTCCAGAGCACAGACACTGCTCATTCAACTTGGCAAAGTCACTGTCCTCTTCCATGCACCAACCACTTTGGAGTACATTTACAATATCCATTTTCTTTGCAGCAAAGAGAAGAGGTGGATAAAGGCATAGCACACTAATATCAACCTGTGGGACTTGTGAAAGCATCCAGAAATTCAGACTTAAATAAGATTAAGGCTTATCTACAAATGCAACTGATTATGTATTTAAAAATGTGTGTGCAAAAGAAGTTCTCTGAAAATTTGGCCTAATTTTAGTTGGATCTACTACTGATTGATAAGAACAGCCTTCTGCCATTACAAAGTGACATGTTTCTTGGGTGGGCTACTATTTTCCCCACAGGCTCTTTTCATGAAGCATTCCTCTTGGGCAGGAATGTGTGATCAACCTGTCTCTGGCTAGGTCTTTGAAATACACTCCGACCTTGATGCTACCTGGATTACTTTAGAAGTCTGATCACCCTGACACTAGTGAGAGCTCTGGGTAAAAGTCTTATGAGCCATACATAACATTCACTTCTACAAAACTACTTAAAATGAAAATGAGATCTTTTCCTCAGATGACAAACACAAAAAAATACAGACAGGTTCATTTTCTTAAAAGTTGTATACTGAAAAAACCCTCAAAAAACGTGAAAGCCCTGATAGTCATGAGTAATCATATAAATGTAGTGCTAACTCTCCCTGCATCTCAGAAATATTTGACTTAAAAATCAATACAGTAAACTACATAATTGCTCTCAAGAAGTAGTTTGACATTGTTGTAATGATTATTGACGTACAGGTTGGATAATATGGACATCAAGCATTTTGCTCAAACCTGTGTAGCAAGTTCAACAGTTGAACTCATGGAGTTTAACAAGGCCAAGTGCAAGGTCCTGCACCTGGGTCGGGGCAATCCCAAGCACAAGGACAGGCTGGGTGGAGAGTGGATGGAGAGCAGCCCTGAGGAGAAGGACTTGGGGGTGCTGGGGGATGAAAAGCTGAACATGAGCCGGCCGTGTGCGCTGGCAGCCCAGAAAGCCAACCGTATCCTGGGCTGTATCCAGAGCAGCGTGGCCAGCAGGGCGAGGGAGGGGATTCTCCCCCTCTGCTCTGCTCTGGTGAGACCCCACCTGCAGTGCTGCATCCAGCTGTGGTGCCCACAGCATCAGAAGAATATAGACAGGTGTGAGCCCAGAGGAGGCCATAAAGATGCTCCGAGGGCTGGAGCCCCTCTGCTATGGGGACAGGCTGGGAGAGTTGGGCTTGTTCAGCCTGGAGAAGAGAAGGCTCCAGGGAGACCTTATAGCACCTTCCAGTACCTGAAGGGGCTACAAGGAAGCTGGGGGGGACTTTTTACAAGGGCCTGTAGTGACAGCACAAAGGGTGACATGTTTAAATTGAAAGTGGGAAGATTTAGATTGGATATCAGGAAGGAATTCTTCCTGGAGAGGGTGGGGAGGCACTGGGACAGGTTGCCCAGAGAAGCTGTGGATGCTCCATCCCTGGAAGTGTCCAAGGCCAGGCTGGATGTGGCTTTGAGCAACCTGGTCTAGTGGAAGGTGTCCCTGCCCATGGCAGGGGGGGTGGAACTGGGTGGGCTTTAAGGTCCCTTCCAACCCAAACCATTCCATGATTCTATGCTTCTAAGTTTCTTTCTAATTTTCTTTCTAACCTAACCTTCTAGGTTTATATTTTTGTTTTACCATTAATGCTGCAGAGTCATTTTCCACTGTTAAATCAATTAATATCTGTGTATGAAGGTGCATGCTGTGTCCATTCTATATCTTTAAAATATCACAGACACTGTAATAGCATGGATTGTTCCTGCCAAAGAATACCCTGCAAATTATGCACGTGTGTGCGTCACTGGCAGAGTGTACCTCATTCTTTAAGGGGTGACCACATGTCAATGCTAAGAACAAAATAATGAATATGGTAACAGTTGGCAAGCCAACTTATGTCCTACTGGTCACAGCTTCCTTTTTCTCCATAGATCTGTGTGTGTTTTTCAAATGTTCCACATTAATGACTCATTCATTTATTTTTATCTGATAGGATTTCTGTAAGGATGACCCTGGGACATTCCGAATACTAATTTCAAATGAAGGCTGTGGCTTCACTGGAGAAAAGTGCACCAAAAGGGTTATCATTCTGTATGAAAGTGGGGAAATAGAGTTGTTTAATGGAAACGTATGTACACTTCTGTTCTCTTTCTTCCAATGTTTTTGCGGGAAAAGAATTTCAGGTTGTTTAGCAAGATGAGGCATGAATGACCTCTTGCTCAGTGGTTCTTGAAAATCAGATCATAAAATGAACAGATTAGCAGGATTGTAATTACCCATTTTTCTCCCGGAGGTATCATGCCATTTTGGTATTTCTGGCTGATGCCAATAAATTTATCTCTGATAAGTACGCTGCTCAATGCAAGCTTATATGAGGAATGCCCTTTCTGAACGTGGGAGGCCTAAGTCTATTTCAAGTAAGGTTAAGTTTAAGGAAGAGCTAAGAAGTGACTGTCCTGTGACTAGTAAAACGTCAGACCTAATTTAGCTATCTGAAGTACTGAGCACACAGGAAATAAAAGAAGTCATGGCTGAAACAAGTTGATACTACATAAGGAAGTAGTACCATTCTATGATTCTATGATTCTATCACCATCCTTTCCCCTGTTAAACTGTCAGATGGAAAAAACAGATGACTGGATTCTTCTTTTTTTCCGTTTCCTACCAACAAACACTAAAGAATTGAGGAAGAATCACTTCCACCTCCCGGGTGCCTTCACAGAAGGAAACAAACTTTCCGAAGGGCAGAGTTTAGCTCTTTGCCTTGGGCACTGTAACAATTAAGACCTTCTGCGTGTTCAAACATTACAGAGCTGCAGTGGATTATAGTGTTTCAATTGCTCTGTTTGCAGTGTGTGCCCTGAACTGGCACCTGGACCAGAGATTTGCAAAAATATTCGCAGTGAAACATGAAACCACCCTACATTTGCCTTGTGTTGGGTTAACAGACAAAGCTGAACCAGGTTTTCAGCTTGCAATTGCCTATAATTTGCTGCATGCCACCAATGCTTGACAAGAACACGTAAAACATGGCCGATGTTAATACTGTCTCTGCAGTGCATCTTGGACAGCATACGATCCGTGTAGGCTTTTGGTTGCCGGAGGAGTGGACATCGGACATAACGGTTGCCCAACCAATCCTGTATTTCTGCTACTGAAGAATCCCCTCCCTGGGGTGAGGGTGAATAATAGTGCAGGGATGAGTCCGTAGACCCAAGCTTTGTCTGGAAAGTTCTTTAAGGGACGTATTTTCAGTAGAGCTGTGGTTCTGTTTGAACACCTAAATAATGACCAGAAAAGACAGGAGGTGATTAGGCACGCAGCAACTCCAGCAACAGAAGGTGTTTAGTTCCTGAGATGGTATGTCCTTGCAAGAGCTGGGTCTGTATCACAAGACTGTCCACACAACCTTGACTGAATTTTTAGCTGTCTTTCTTGAGAGTGTGGGGCTCAGTGTAATATCTAAAGAAGGTTTTCCCAGAAATTATAGCAACCAAAATACAGGTTAAGGAAAAAAAACTGATAGGAAGACTCTTAGGCAAATTCTTACCCAGTAATGACTTCCTACACTCCTTTTCCACAAGAATCCTTAGAAGCAAGGGTAGATTCAGGTATTTTTTTTACCATTAAGATTAAGCAGCATTTTTTAAGGTATTGAGAGCAGCTTCTAATTTTAAGTAAATGGGGGCTTAACTGACATATCTTTATGTCACAGTTTTGGCTCACATTAAAAATAAAATTTGAGAAATAATTTTTGCTCTTCTGAAACAAATAAATCCACCAGTTTGCAAAGTTGAAAGTTTATGGCTTCATAGTTGGGCAAAAAGCCTCCATAAACATAGAAATTCTGTTATTGTAGTCAACCTCCCAGCTCAGCTTTGTCCTGTTTTTTGCCTGTGTTTGGAAAGACAGACTACTATATTTAGAAGATAAGGGACCACGTGTGACTAGACTGTATCGTAATACATTGGGCATAGGTGAGGATGAAAAACCTCCCAGTTCCTAAAATATCTTTTAGCGTATTTTCCCTAAAGGCATTGAAGACCCTCTTTAGGAGATCCTTGGAGGATGTGAACTGTCTTTTCTGGGGATAAAAGTTTCTGGTAATAAGACAGAGATGAAGAGAATTGAATTACGGTGCTGAGCTTTTACTGAATTGAGCAAGAAGTAGTACTGCGATAAGGAAATATTTTGCCCTCAAACTAGGGAGTGGGTGAATGGTTTGTGGGCTCCTCTTTCTGCCTTGCTTTAATCATTATTATACTGATTGAAAGTTTTCATCTGCCTTTTTCAGAATAAAGCAGTTTTCAATTAATGCATTAGTGGTGCTTAAAGTAACAGCCATGCCAGACTTTTCTCTCCAAATGTGGTTAATAATCCTAATAATGTTCCCATTGTAAGGGGATTATGGTGTGAAAGGAAGCATTTTATATTAATCTCTTAAAATCTTAGTAGCTGGAGGCGGTGATTTTGCAGCCAGATGGAAAGAGGCGCACAGGGGAAGTAAAAGTGATGGAAAAATGAAGACACTGAAAGGCATTTCTCAGGATTCTTCTTGCTGACGTAGCTGGTAGGGAAGAAAATCCTTCCTTACTTCAGAATCTGTGCTCTTCAGAATCACAGACTGCCGACGCTTGTGGTTCTCACAGTCTGAATTACATTTAAACCTATACAGCACTTCTGTCACTGCCCGCCTCAGGAACAGAGAATTGTTCGTTTCCTGAAAAGATGAAATAAAAAGAAAATGTATCTATTCAATGAACTGTTGACCAAATACTAAACTGCTTGTTAATTGTGCATACCCTGACCTCTTTATCAGCCCTCCTTCATTTGACAATTATTGCTTTGAGTATCAGCATTTGTGGTGAGTTTATATTATACCCCAGGAGCACAAGGGACATTGCCCCATTCAAAATTATAGAAACATGATGAGATTGAAATATTGTATAACAATTAGCTATTCAGAAGTGTTTCTTCTAAGGCAATAATTTATCCACAGCAACATTTCAGTGTAGATAGAAGCCTGTAATTCAGTTCTTTACCCATACCTTTGGTACAGTTTTGCTCCAGAGCATGTGTATGGGAACTCTCTGTTCTCTGGAGAACAGCATGCTTGAAAATAGCTGTTAACCCATGAGCACGTGTCCCACTGGGCAGGTGACCTACAAGAAATAGGAATGAGAGATACAATCGATGCACAATGTGTTTTTCTTGTTCAGGTAAACATCAAAGTGCCTCCTAAAGATGACAGTGATTTAGATGTCATGAAGTCTGGCCGTTATTACATTATTTTACTGGGCAAAAGCATCAGTGTGACCTGGGATCTGGCCATGGGAGTCTCAGTTATCTTAAAAGGCAATTTCAAAGTAAGTGTTTTTTTGCTTAACTACTACTTCTCACTAAAGAATGCACTTACCCTTTCTCTGGGGAATAGCATTTCTTTTCTTAATGCAGACATGCTGATAGATTTCCATGGAGTATTAGACACTTGCTTGAAAATGAAGGGATTTTGTTTGTAATACCATAAGGTTTGCTTACTTTCCTGGTAGTTCAGCTTTAAGGTGTAAATTCTGGGTCATTGGACATCAGCTATGAGAGAAAGAATGAATGTTGTGGTGCCTCAGAATAACTCTGCCTTGAGTGACTTCTTCTGTATTCAAGAAGATCAGTATAAAGAGCCAGATTTAATAGTGATGGTGATATGATAGGACTGTCACCCCCAGGGAGTGTAGGGACATACTCCAAACAGAGCCATGAGGCACCACACATCTGTTGTCATCTTGCATCCTGGAGTCCTTGGAGACAGTATGGTCCTACTTTCAGCAAAGCAGAATGGGAATAAGAGCTAAACTTTCTTTGTTAGAGACTGTGTCTATTTTCGTGAACTTGGCAAGGCCAGGGATAATTCAGTTTTCAAGCTTCATGCCATTAAAGCACTAGGCTAAAAAGCCTTCTTAACAAAACCCTAAGCCAGTCTACAGATGTAAGATTTATCTATTTTGTGTTTCTTACCCTGCAAGGATCAAGTGTGTGGTCTGTGTGGAAATTTTGATGGGAACCAAAACAATGATTTGACCAGCAGCAATGAACATCTTGAAGTAGATCCAGTTGACTTTGGGAATTCTTGGAAAGTTAATCCATACTGTGCTGATGTTGAAAAGGTAATTGCGAATGAGCTGTGAAAACTGATTAATATGGGCTGCAGTAAGACTCAGGAGCAGGCAAAGAGGTTTGAAAGGATAAAAATAAATAGAAATTAACTCCTTACCCCATATTTTTGCTAGACAATATTATTTCCTGAAATCTGATAGAAGATCAATTAACTTATTTAAGGCCTCTGCACTGCCTGGCTTCCAATGAATGTTAAAATTGCCAATCTGTAGAGTAGAGGCCAGCACAGATGCTTGAAATACAGGTATGACTGGGAATCTCATTTTAGAGCTTAATCTAAAAAAACAGCTGTAATTTTCAGACAGGGGAGTTCAGATAAAAATTTTGTATTTCAATATCCAAAGTTCTGTATCCCAAATCTTAGCCTGTCCCTTTATGAACAACTAAAGGCCAAGATTAATTTCTTTCTATATACATCTTGATCTTTTCTAAAGAGCATTCAGTTGTTATTTTCAGACTGGAGAGGCTTGAACAGAAAAAGCAAGATACAGGAGGGCGTGTAAGACCTTGTTGCCTTATCAATGCTTCTGAATTTTGAGCAGGTTACCTGCTATCTGAAAGTATTATCTATGTCCTAGTGGGAGAAATTAGGTGATTTCATGACATACTAATTATGCTACACATGAGAGTATACTTCACCTTTTCCAAATACAGAGTTTTGAAAGAATGAATTTGAATAAAAACTTGTCTTTACCTGGTAATAGCTATGACCCAAAGTATTTCCAAATCAAAAAGTGAGAGGAAACAACCTGAAGACAACTTGTTATCCAGGTGAGACCCGACCTGGAGTGCTGCATCCAGCTGTGGAGCCCTCAGTATCAGAAGGATATTGACCACTTGGAGCGAGTCCAGAGGAGGCCCCATAGATGATCAGAGGGCTGGAGCCCCTCTCCTATGATGAAAGGCTGCGAGAACTGGGCTTGTTCAGCCTGGAGAAGAGGGGGCTCCACGGAGACCTCATTGCAGCTTTCCAGTATCTGAAGGGGCTACAAGGGTACTGGGAGAGGACTTTTTACAAGAGCCTGTAGTGATAGGACAAGGGGTAATGGGTACAAATTGAAAACAGGGAGGGTTAGATTAGATATCAGGAAGAAATTCTTCCTGGAGAGGGTGGTGAGGCACTGGAACAGGTTGCCCAGAGATGTTGTGGATGCTCCATCCCTGGATGTCTTCAAGGCCAGGCTGGATGTGGCTTTGAGCAACCTGGTCTAGTGGAAGGTGTCCCTGCCCATGGCAGGGAGGTTGGAACTAGATGATCTTTAAGATCCCTTCCAACCCAAACCATTCCATGATTCTATGATTTATAAAATGAAGCATTTCATTCAGATGACAGCTTTAAGGCTGAAAAATTTCTCTTGAAAATTCACCTACATTTTCAGAGAAAGAGGGAATAAAAAGGCCTTTTTTAGATCTCTCCTTAAAAGATTTAAATTTCAGAAAATAAAATATTTATTTTTGATCGCATGAAATCTTTTGGATTAGTTTGATCAATTATGTGTAAGTGGGATATAGCCACAGCATTAGCTTCCTGAATGCCCCTTTTTAGATATGACTTCTGTCCTTGATGAGGACAGAAGAAGTTGCAATAATGAAGGCTGAGACTGCAGGACAGGATTGAGAAGGAGCAGCTCCTCGTTTTTTCAGTGTAATAGGCATAGGACAGAACCTGCATACGGTCTCCATGATAAATGCTGTGTCAGTACTGGTGCTCCTTGCTCTTACATAAATTAGATGCATCTGTGAGTCTTGTGGGCCTCTGTAAAGCTGTGAACAATCATTTTTCAGGGTAGATGTTTGGTACAGTGGGACTTCTGCCATCAAAATACCTATGTTAAAACTGTAGTATACAAGTAAGAGCTGGAGAAAATGTAGGAGGTGACCTGCTCTACTCTGCATTCTGCCATGGCAGGATTTGTCCTAACAATTTCTTTTGCCATGAAAAATGTCTAAAATGTCTTTTGCTAGTGAGTCTCTTACTTCGATTTGAAGGCTAATGCAATGTGTGCTTGTCTCTTCCAATATTAAGCCCAACCGGGAACAGACCTTGATGTCTCCACTGTGTAATGGAAATGTAGTGAAGCAGGTGATGGTAGAAACGTCATGCAGCATTTTGTCTGGGGATCTCTTTGAAGAATGCAAAAAAGTTGTGAGTATTGTGTCATGTGTTTCACATTCTTCAATTCTGCATTATGTATGCTGACACTGATTACAGCTGAGGGGAAAGGTATGGTTGTGCTGACAGACAGGACTTGGAGGAGGTTGACTAATTGGCTTTCTTATCTCTGACCCTGTCCTGTAGCTGGTGCTTCATGGGAAAATTGAGGAACCTCCCTAGTAATATAGAATAGAATAACTTCTGCTTGAAAATCTACACTGAATTGTGTGGCACCTCAACTCTTGGTGAATGGAACAGGCACACCATCTGAAGGTTAAATGTGTCTAGAAGAAGGACATGAGGGGAATCAGTGATTGTAACCAGTATTTCTCTTTTGTAGGTGAATCCTGAGCCCTACATTGATATTTGCATGTATGACACTTGTGCTTGTGAATCTATTGGCGACTGTGCTTGCTTCTGTGATGCTATAGCAGCCTATGCCCATGTCTGTGCACAAAAAGGCGTTGCTGTCCACTGGAGATCACCAACTCTGTGCCGTAAGTACAGGGTAGAGGAGCAAGAATTGACTGAAAAGCTCCAAGCTTTTTATCAGTAAGCTGTTGGCTCAGTTAGGCTGTTGTTATACAGCTCTGCTCCCACTGATGTCTGGAGAAGTTCACTTTAATGGGACTGGGCTAGCAGCTCACAGTGACATTTCCTGTCCCTTTTCTATTTATGTGCAGAACCATACCTGGAAAAAGCATTCCCTCAGTAAGGCGATATAATAGCCCTTGATGCAAACAAACATAGAGAAAGAAATGGTTTCTGTACGTTTTCTTCTTTTTAATTGAAATTTAAAGTTTTTTTTTTTACAACTGTTTTAATAATTAAGAAAAATAAAAACACAACCAAAAACACAACACCAAGCAAACCAAACAATCTCTGATCTAGAGCAAGTACTTCATTATGTGAAAAACAATCTGAGTGTGAAGAAGTGGCCTACCCTGAATGCACTGGAATAAATATATTTGTATTTAAAGATGGAAATCTTTCTTTTTCTATGTGTATGTGGTCCACTTTGTACAAAGGTTGGTGTCATAGTTCTGAGAGGCATGGTGAATACACTCTGGTTTGACTTTTTTCCCCCTCCTATTCTTTCACTCTTAGCACAAAGCTGTGAGGATCTGAATAAACAAGAATTAGATTATCAGTGTGAATGGCGATATAATAGCTGTGGGCCTGCTTGTCCTGTAACGTGCCAGCACCCACAGCCTTTGGAGTGCCCTCTGCAGTGTGTGGGAGGATGCCATGTACACTGTCCTGCAGGTAAGTCCATCTTTTGCTTTAAGCAGTTATGTACCTTCTTCTGCCATGCTACTCATAATTGTAGGTATTGCTGTAGAGTCTTTTTTTTTTTTTTTTTTTTTTTTTTACCTGCTAGATGTTCCTATTGAATGAAAAGAAGTCTTACAGCCCAGAAATATTCACACATTTGTAAGGCTGGAAATTGTGAAAGACTTCTATTTAGCAGTTAATTCCTTAATAGGCTTACTGATGTGTTTTCACCCCAATTTCTTACTGCGTAAGGAGGAAGGTGGTTAGGCATCCTGGTCTGAGTCTGTGAAATGTGCACAGTATGTGGAAGGCAGGAAGTGGTGCCGAGAAGAGGAGAATGAAACTGCCAGCAAGAATGAGAGGATGGGAATGGGGTGGTAAGAATGGAAGATAGGAGGATTAAGGGCTGTGTAGCAACAAGAGTTTGTTGACTATGTGGTTAAAATAGGGTGTGAATTTGTGCTGGACACTCATCAAATGCTCTCTTTCAGGGCAACTATGGCAGGGGGAGAAACCAATTGTCTTGACCTGCTTACTACCTCTAAGGCTCTGATGCTCCTGAGAGTGTCCAGCAGACATCCTCCCCTGAGCCTGAGCTTTCAGCTTAACTGTTCCCAACAACTGTCTTGTAGAAAAGGGAAAGAAAAAAATACCTGAAATATGGGGTGAGGAGAGGAAAGACAGAAAGGAAAAGAGTGAAAGACAAGCAAGATACAAAGCAAGAGTGAAAACTAAGAGGAATAAATAGCTCCTAAAGGCAGAGTAAGAAGACATGGGGGTAAAGGGGACCTGAAATAGCTATTCTGGGCCCTGCTATTGCTGGTCAGAGTGAGGTAGGGGATAATGGGAGAAATAAATAACATGCATGTAAAAAGGAAGATGTTATTTTCTCCTGTCATCTTTAATGCTTTGTTCTAAAGATATATTCACTTTCTGTATGGTACTGGCTGTTGCAGGATATACACTGGGTGGAGTACTTGCAATATCTAAATTAAAAGGGTTATAAAGGAAGGAAATACTTCTCTGTGTTGAGCAGGAAGTGGCTGGAACACAAGCACAGTATTCAGCATGTTTCACCCCAACTCAGAAGCCTTGTTATGTTTTTCATAGCAAGGTAAATGCAATGATTAGTTTGAAAATTCATGAAAATTGGCATCTTTATACTACTGTATTATTTTGAAACAGGGAAAATACTTGATGAACTGTCCCTGGATTGTGTCAGTCCAGAAGACTGTCCCGTGTGTACAGCTGGAGATGTCAAGATCCCACATGGAAGGAGAATAGTTTTGAACAGAGATAATCCACAGCGCTGTCAGTCTTGGTACGTTGGGTTTATGCAGTGATATAGCATGCCTGTTGAGTACGATGAAAGGAGAGAGATGAAGAACATCTGCACGAATAAGTTTTTGGATGTAACTTTAAATATACCACTGAAGTTTGGAAGCCACCTTGTATGTCAATATCCCTTCACATACAATCTGAAGTTGAAGTTTTTCAGTGACAGTAGGGATTATAGGATGTCAGCTGAATTTAAGCAGGTGAAATTCATAAATTCCTTTAAAAAAAGATTTTTTTTTCCCATGTGTAGGTGGCCCTACTGGCTTTAGATATTCCATTTCTTTTTGTGTAAAGTGTGATTCAACATCAATAAAGCCATCAGACTCTTTCCTTCTGCCAGGACTGAAAAAATCCTACCTATAGTGTGAGATCTGAATGTGCACTCGGTCTAGAACTCGCTGAGATTATTAGCGGTTGGAATTGTGTACTATTATTGGAAAACCAATTTCCCCAAGATTTTAAGATGATATCCTGTGACCTGATCCTGCATGCTTTTATTTCCAAATACAATGAAATTAATGGCAGGGTGCACAAGGCTGTGCATCATGCAGGAAGAGGGCCGTCAACTGCAATGTAGCAGAGACTGATTTTCATTCTGTATACTGCCCAGCGGCATATTATGCCATGGCCTGTGGTATCTGAAAGTTTGGCATTCTCTGGATGTCTGCACCCTTGATGGATACTTTCAGTCACTTATAATGCTGTGAATATGAGAGAGTTTTCCATCTTGTAATTTGACCATATTTAATAGAAACTGAGTTGTAAAACTGCAGCAGCTATTAGTCCAGACTAACACCTTAGCTCCAAATGCTCTGAACCTCACAGAAGCTCTGAATGGGTATGAACTTTGAATTCTTGGCCTCTTGCCACAGCTAGCATACGTCTGTGCTATAAGCCCAGGCATGAGACTGTTAGGCTAATCAATTAATTTTTTTTTTTTCAACAGTATACACAAAAAGAGCCTTGAATTCCACCTAAAGGTCAAAAAAGAATCCTCATAAATGAGTTTCTATTCCCTAATTTTTGTAATTCTTAATAATAATTTATCTTCAATGTTGATACACTGGATGCTGCTCACAAAATATTTCAGAACATTAGGAAAACTTACCTCACTAGGGAAACATCCTTTTGCATAGCTGTCACCTAATTTAGATGCCTACACCATCTGTACAAACAATAGAAAATATTACACAAAAATGAATTTCATAGCAAATATCCAAAGGAATTTGGAAACTAGATGAGGGTCATTCATATTAGGATTAAAATAATAAATCTTCTGTTGCTATACGTTAATGCCAAATATAGCTGTGCATTCTTCAATTAGGAAGACACTGAAAGCAGCTTGAAAATAATATAATAAGAGAACTTTAAACTCAAGTGCCACGTGTAAAGTGAAGTCTTTTCATGGAAAATGGCATCTTCTTCCAGTATTGACTCACTTAGTTCATACATCCTAGGTTTTGTCTGGCAGTGAAAACAAGCAAGTTTCCTTTCCCTTTCATGAACTTTTCCTATTCTGTTTCTTGGACTGTCCAGGAAGGGAAGGAGAATATATGGACTGGGTCTGTACCACCCTGTGCATGAGCACAGTCATGGTCTTTGCTCTGATATACAAAATGAATCATGCAACTAGGAATTAGAAGGGCAGAAGTGTTAAAGCCTTGCTAAAGGTAGAAGCAAAATTATAAGCAAATTCCTAAAAGGTGGAGGGTGACAGAGGTGAAAAATCTCATGGCAGTACAGAAAGATGAATAGTGGAAAAGAGAGATGGGACGTGAGATGGGAAGGGGAAGAGAAGAATGTACTAATAGAGGTGAGTAGAAGCGGTGAGGGAAGACACAGGACTAAAAAGCGATGACAGCTATAGATTAAATACCTCTTTTAATATGGGAAAAGGGACTGAAAAAGAGAACATGGTAAATAAAAGGATGATAAGAGAGGCATTAAAGAAACAGAGGATGAACATGTGCCAAAGCTGTATTCAAAACAAAATGAAGTCAGGAAAAAGAAAGGGAACACAGAGCACTTCAGAGGTGGGAAAAAGGCTGTTGTCATTTTCACTAAGGTTAAAATCTCGGTAAACCTGGCCTCCTCGCAGGGTCTGCTAAGTCGTGTCGAAGCTGAAAGCATCTTTCCCACTCTAGGATTTTACTTGGTGTTAGCTGCCTCCAGTTTACCTCATGTTTTGTTTCCTTGTGAAGCAAACCAGATCTGCCAGTCCAGTCCGTCAGCTCCTTATCGGCAGCCATGTTCTGAAGCTCAGTGGGTTTCTAGACAGTTTCCAGACACAGGTTTTACACATTCTCCCAGAGGCTGTTGTAAGGAGAATTTCCTCTGACAAACACATCCTAGTTTGTCGTACGTTTCCTAGATCTAAAGAAACATGCGTGAGCATACAGCATGTAGCTGTACAACACCTTGTGGAGAGTTGTGGGGAAATGGGATGGGGAAAAAACCCATTCACATCATGTTTTGGTATTGTTGTGTTTTGAGATATTTAACTGTTCCTACATGGTCATTCTTTTATTATATGTGGGTGATGTGTTAAGTGCTGAGTTTTCACAGTCTGATTTGGTGATTTTTGTAGTCTGTGTGAAGGCAAGAACTTAACTTGTGTAGCCTGCGAACCAGTGGAGGACACCCTAGCACTGACAACACCTGTGCCAGAGGAGGACATTGAACTACCACCCAGTGAATACTCATGCAGCAAGATGATGGACTTGGCCTTCCTAATTGATGGTTCCAATAAATTGTCAGAGGAGGACTTTGAACAACTGAAGACTTTCATAACTGGCATGATGAAGAAACTCCACATCTCCCAAAAGAAAATCCGAGTGTCAATTCTAGTGTATAGGGCTGGCCCCACAATTTATCTTGGCCTGAAAGATATCAAAACACAGTCCCAGATGAGAAAAATTGTCCAAAGCATAAAATACACAGGTGATCAAGCAGCGTCAGCCTCTGAAGTCCTTAAATACATTGTGTTTCACGTATTTGGAAAAGCAGAAAGGACTAATGCTGCAAGAATTGCAGTGCTATTCATAGCAAGCAGGTCTCCGGGAAAACTTCGCAACATCCTCCCAGTTTTGAAGAATAAAAAAATCTCAGTAATACCTGTGGGGATTGGACCATATGTTAATATGGAGCAAATCAGGTTCATTGAAAAGCAGTCACCAGATAATAGAGCCTTCCTCGTGAACAATGTGTTAGAGCTAATGGATAATAAGGATCTCCTCATTGATCATCTATGTGGTCTTGGACCTGAAGATTTGCCTTTACAAACTACGGTCACTCCAACAATATCCAGTATCTTAATTCCCCCTTGGGGACTCACACCACCACCACCTTTTTCAGAAAAACCAGCTCACAAAAGGCTGGACATTGCTTTTATTGTGGAAGGATCTGACAGTGTAGGGGAGGAAAATTTCAATATCATCAAGAAATTCCTTGAGAGGGTTATCACAGAAATGAATGTGGGACAGGAAGATATTCATGTTACAGTCATGCAGTATTCAGAGACTGTCACACTAGAGTATTCCTTTAGGGAAATACAGTCCAAGGAAAGCGTTATTGAGAAGGTGAAGAGCATACCCTACCAAGGAGGGAAGGCAACCAACAGTGGGAATGCACTCAATTATGTTTCCAAACACACATTTACACCAGTGAATGGGGGCAGGCAAGATGTTCCACACTTGGTATATATGGTGTCATCCAGTCCTTCCACTGATGTTATCACGCGGCCTCCCAGGAGCATAAACGTTATTCCCATAGGCATAACCCCTAATGCAAATATCCAGGAGCTCAGAAAGATCAGTCAGCCTAATAACCCAATAATCTTGCACAGTTATAGCTCACTTATTGAAGAAGCACCTAAATTAGTGCTGCAGTCGTGCTGCTCTCGTAAAATTTGGACAGAAATTCCAGGTAAGGTTGGACATATTTCCTGTGTAATTTCCTCTTTCCTTTGTTCTGCCTCCTCCATTTCCCCCTTACATCACTGAAATGTGAAGGATTCCCATATCTTATCTGGCATCTTGTTGTCCAAATGCCAAGGAAGGACTGTTTATCTTCACTGGATGCTGAGGGTGCTGCCCCAGTTCAGCAGTACTGAGCACAGACCTGCAGCCAGCCTTTTGTAGTCTCAGAAGTCCTTGGCTCCATTTGTCAGTAACATACAGTAGCTTTCAGATAGGTTAGAGGTTGAAGGAAGAAAAAAATAATTGCCTGCCTCAAGCAGGCAAATGAAAATTATACTTCCTCTTTCCTGAAGAGGCTTCACTGTTTTTGTTTGTTTGGTTTGGTTTTGGGGTTTTGTTTGTTTGTTTTTCTCCTGGTTTGTTTTTGTTTGTTTGCAACTGGGGTTTTGTTGTTTCATTTCCTTTTTTTTTCCTCCTGTTGTTTTTGTTTTAGTCCCCTACGAATAAAATAGCATTAGCAGAAAAGCAGGAATTGAAATACCCATGTATCCCACTGAATATAAATCTCAAGGTTTCATTAAAGGGCTATCATTTACTGTTTCAACTGGCCATTATATTACTTTGTTTTCCCAAAAGGTAGGTGCCTCCACCTTTTCTGCTCCTACCAACTGGTTAGCAGATGCTACTTCTGGTTATCATGTAAAAACAAACTGTTTTTTCCTCTCTTCAGAGTTGTGCAACAAACCGATGGATGTCATGTTTCTTCTGGATGGAAGTTCCAATATTGGAGTATCAGAGTTTGAGGAAATGAAAAACTTTGTACGGGCATTTATTCAAAGTGCTGAGATCAGTATGTACCCATCTTTGAACTCAAACACATAAAGACATTTTGTATTATTTGCTTATCCTTGATAAAATAGCTTCTTAATATAGTATTTTTAATTTTTATTTTTAAATGACTCATTCCAATCCTTCAAAAAAAAAAAAAATTATACTGGGGAAATCAGTCTAGTAAAGCTTTTGGTTCAGATGCAGCTCAGTTTCATCCCAAACCAAGCTGTTCTGGCTCAGGTGAATTAAGGTTTGACATCCAGTTCAGGGAATCGTGTGATGAGGAATAGCTCGGACAGCAGCTCTGATGAGTACTTCCCTTTATACTGTACTGAGCATAAAAAGTGTGTGTGCCAAAGTGGCAAAGAAGTCCCTGTCATAGGATGGAGATTTAGCTGAACTCATTCTGTGGCAAAAAACCAATAATACGTGTTTGGTTTTATTCAGTTCTGGATTAGGTTCAACAGACTTGAAGATAATCATTCAAGACCAATACTGGTGCAAGTAAGAATGGATAATTCAGAGTGGTTTTGGTTTAGTTTTGGCCCAAATGCAAGGTTTTGTTCTTTGGAAAGGGAATTTCTGGTTCTGACCAGCCCTTTTTGGTTAACCTAGGGTGCTGAAAGTGACTTTTAAAGGTGTATTTCCTGACCCATGTTGAATGACAGACACTTCTTGGGAGTGCTAGAGCCACTGAGCTTGCACAGTACGTACTGATGAGAGGTACACCCCTAGGTACGTCATTCAGCACAGATGTTATCTGTGCAGTCAGCCTGGGAGAATGCCCTATATCCTGCACATACATGAAGGGACCATGTGACACCTGTAGTAATTTAGGATATCATGTGCCCTTGCACCACGTCCGTCCACATGGCAAGGGCTGCACAGGATCCTGTGTTTTCCCAGTAGCATTTGTTTTAAAAAATATGGATTTTTTAATCAGAACTTTGCTTTTTCAATTCAGCATTAAACCATTTTCGTGGAGCAACTGCTGTTGCTAGTGGTGTTTCTCACAGGGTGTTGAGATATTTGTGTTGTGCCTGTGTTTTGGAAAGAGGTGACTCCCAGCACTTGCACAAATTAGAGAACTCATCGAGGAAAAGTATGTATTTAAGTATAACTTAAATTTTTAAGGGAACATACATGGATGACATTCTGTTTCTGAGAATTGTGTGCATGCACGATATAGAGAAGCAAGCCAAGTGAAATAAATACAAACTAAGCAATAAGACAATTTATTTTAACCTAGCACTTTTCTTCATGTTTGAAGTCTGTAATAACAAACGTTACATCATTAAGAACACAACATTAATAATGTAGCTATGAAAGGACTTCTCACTATGGTCATGACTTTAAAATGAGGAAGACCATGAAAAACTTGCAAAGTGTAGTGAGTAGACAATATTAAGGTCAATATAGGTCTGCAACATTTGGGTACATGAAATCACAACTATTATTAACTTAATTCATGAATGTTTTACAAAGCATTGATAAAGAATAATGTGCTATATACATAAGAATCTTCAGTATACAGTAGAAGTCCTTCTAAGACCATGAAGAGACGTACATCCAATCATTATAAACAAGGTATTGCCCAGTTCAATTCTGCAAATCTGATATTCATTACCTATATCAACCCTCTGTTAATAGTTTTGTTCATACTTCTTACATAACGTAGAAGCAGAACCTGGGTGGCAGAGAACAGCAGAACTTGGAATTTCTCTTCATTCCCCTTTGCAGGTCATGCTCCCTGGGTGCGCTGTGTCCCCATGCTGCAGCCTGATGCATGCCACTCGAGTGATGGTTGACAGCAGGAAATTTGCATGAAATGTAGTCACCTAGGGAGCTTGGAGCATCAGACAAATGGGACATCAAACTACTGCTCTTGCAAAACAATGTGTACAAAAAAAAAGTGATGCTGAGGCAGTTTTAAAATGGAAAAGGAATAATACTTTGAGATCAATAAAGTAAAATTCTCCAATCATGGTCAAATTGATCAGCAGTAAAATATTGCATGCTAATTCCTGACAGAAGAGCAACTGTTTCCAGCAATACTTGCATGTGTATTCACCTGGGAATAGTTCAGTTTTGATCTTTTGATTGAAAATGCAGCTTTCACACTCTGATGGAAAATCAGTGTCTAGCTGAGCTTAATGTAAAACACAACCATAATGTATCCTTTAGATTTATTTTAAGACATTCATATCCACTGCGTAAAATGTTTATTTTCTTTCTGCTTCAGGCAATACTTCAATTCATGTGTCAGTTCTCCAGTATGCCAGGGAAAATAATCTAGAAATATCATGGAACATGCCTCAAGAGACTGAAAAGCTTGTAGAGATGGTGCAGTCAATTCAACAAAGGGAACAAGGTCCTACCAGACTAGGTGAGTGATTATGTGGATGTTGATATTTAAACAAGAGGGGAAGAACACCCCAGAAATGCTAAACATACCTGGCCCAAATCACCAATTTATGTCAGTGCTACTGTGGTAGTGTTCTGCAGTAGAACTCTCCTTTTCACTTTTTTTTTTAGTTCAGCCGTATCTTTACTATATGTACATTTGTTGGTAAAGGTTCAATTTTCTCTATTAAAATGTATCTGTAGGTTACTCAAAATGAGGTTTATGTTAATGTGTTTTAGAAAGAAGGCAACCAGTTTCTTTTCAGCGTTGAAGTAATTCTCAGGATTTGCATTCATTATCTTTCAAGCAAGTAAAACATAATTAAGAAGTAAAGAGTTGATCGTTAACCTTTCAGCATCAATTAGTTGATTAGACATTTAACAGCAGATCTGCTTATGCTGATGTCAATAGCTGCCCTCCTCAGATGTTTGTTACTCTATGCTGAGCCATTGTAACCAGTCCGCTTGAAAAATAACTTAGCAAAACAGTAGTTCTATTCTGGGTGGTTCGATTCCCTCATCCAAGTTGCCGTGCTCACCCCACAAGGACTTGGGCTGGCACAAAGGCAGGGGTGGTGCAAGGGAGAAAGGATGGCCTAAGACAGCACCTTAGCTGAAGAGTTGCTCGTGAAACATCATCTTCTGTTCCAGACAACTGCATCTTGAAAAACATGGCCACTTCAGTTGTCTTGTGCTAAAACATAACACAGATTTCCCACTGGGTCTGTGGAAATTCAGTATATACATACGTATCACTTGTGGGGTTCAGCAAAAAGTGATTCTCCTGTAGCATATCTGATCTTTCACAAGATACCTAGAGAATTTTGTTCTTCTGGACTGGAACGACATTTGCTCTGGCAGCCACCTAGCATTAGGGTCCTATAAGAGTTGAGGAGTACACAGATTTTTAGGGTCTTTGGCGTACTTCAGACTGTAAAGAGTTATTGGTACAGAAAAGTGAGAAATAAAACCTGACTTCCATAGTTCGCAGGAGGATTAGCCATGATTGCTTTCTCAGCCTGGAGAAATAAAAATACCAGATGGCTGATGAGACTTCTATAGGCTCGTTGTGGGATAAATTGTTACGTACAAATAGATAAGTTTCATGAAGCCTTCCATGTAATGTGTATAGTAAGCCACGCTGAACTACAGGATAAACAAAGAAAACATGGCCTTTGGGAAATGAAATGGGAGAGGCAAGCACATGACATACTCGTTAGTGATTTGTTTATGTCTTGTTGGAAAATGCTCAGAGACCAAGATGAGGGATGTGGTATAATGAACCAAAATGGAATTGAGTAGTAGTTCCTCCCAAACGAAATAATAAAAATAAGTCATTGTGTTCTAGTCCTGCACCTTGTAATGTGTGTGAATTCGGCTGACTGTGTAGGAGACTCAGCATCCCTAGGAAAAGCATGGTCATCCATGTCCTTCTGCCTGTGCTCAGGCCTCTGAAAATGTAGAGGCTCCTTAAAAAGTGTAGATGGTTCAGTCTGGATGTTGTGATTCCCTGGGTAGCTCTGGAAATCTTTTGTAGCCTATGGAAGGCTTCATCAGGATTTACCTATCAAAAATATCGTTACCATCAGACCAGCGCTGTTTCTTTTCATTTGTGCTGGCTTCCCTATGGTAGAAACATGATCCTGTGTAATCCTTATTCAGTCTTTGCTGATCTGAATCATCCTGTTCTGGTCAAAAAAGCGATATGTGCAAAGAGCAACCGTAGGCTCTGTTGCCATCACTGCAAAAGTCTTACTGCAGAAAGTGTTCCCTTTTCTGTTTCATTTAACCATAAGGTAACTCCAGGAGAGAGATATGTTTTATTAGTAAGAAATGATGAAAAACTACGAAGTTTTTGAGGGCATAGGCAGAACAAAAAAGAGCAGACTATACCACAAAGCTTTCCCATGCTTATGCAATAAGATAACACCATGCAAATTTTGGCTCGAGTAACCTATTGGGAAAAAGCTCTGGGGATATTCAGACATCATGAAATTTTGTGCAACTCTACATAAGAAATATCTGGAAAAAAAACCCCTAAAACTAACGGCAAGCAAGAGCTGACTACATAAGCCTTCAATCAGCTAAAAGAGTGATCTATGTAAGTGAATGAAGAATCACATAAACGTGCCTCTGTTCAGCATTCATGGGTATGTAGAAGAGGCACAGGGAGCACTTTCAGCAGTGTCTTTAGTAAATACCGCTTAAGACTTTATAAAAACCTGATTTTGCTTGCTCATAATTTACTAAAAGTAGCTCATGTAGGCAGATGTTTTCCGTGCTCACTGCCTGCCTCAGACTCAAAATTTGGGGGTACTATCATCTGTGTGGTTCTGCTGTATTAAAAGCATTGTTAAAGAAAAAAAAAAAAAAGTGTGCTCTCCTCTTTAGGAAAATAATCTAAACATTTTTACTGAAACTTTCTATAGTTATTAACATACATGAATAGCAACATTCAGTTTTGCTTGTCCTTATAAAGAAAGTACACAGTTCCTTTCTAACCAGCTCTGTGCTTTAGGAAGCAAAGGCCCAGCACAGCACTTTCCTTTATTCAGATCTCTGCCCTGAGTGTTGTGGTCTATGCAGAATTGTCAAAATCTTGCGCCTCATCACCCACTCAAGGCCATGGTTTTGCCAGCAGCCCTGATCCGTCGGCTCTCATCCTCTGAAAGACAGAGGTCTTCCTCACTTGCTCTTCTACTACTGTTTTCGAATTGGTGGGGTCAGCTCCTTTCTGAAGCCAGCTGTGGGAGCCCACTAGTCTCTTCCCAGAGCTATTTTAGTTTGCTGCCCTGGCAGGTTTTTATGTTTGCTGGCTTAGTGTTTTAAGTTCATTTCTTAGAAGCTTTGTGAGTTGAATGTTGTCCTGGTGGGGCCTGGGGTCATGAGACCCCCTTGATGGTAAGAGAAATGCAGGATTTGTGGCTTGCAGAGCCAGGAAATAAAAGGAGAGGGTTTGGGGTCTTGTAGTCTGCTCCCTTCAGTGGTGGTGGGATGTTAGACTGGCAGGTCTATGCTGTTCATGAAGAAAGAGCTCAGCCATTCTGCTAATTGACACATGTAAGTGCCAGAATATCAGTGCACAAAGAACTGACTATTTAAAGTTTCGGACTGTGTGATCACTTTGCAATAGCTAATTTGTTTCAAAATCAAAATAAACTGCTATTTTCTGTTAAAAAACCCCAATTTAATTTCAAGTCAAGACCCTAAATTAAGATATAAAGACCACCTTTCAGGGTGGTTTTTCTGATTAAACAAGTCCTTGGCTATAGATATGCAATCTGCCTATTCACAGCCCAGATAGAATTGGCTTTTTCTATACCTCTTCAAGTGCTGAGGAACCATTTGTTCTTTGCTTCTTTCCCAGGCAGCTTTCGGTACTTGTGGGTGATTACCTCTTGTAGTACTTTTTCTGGTTTTGGTCAAGATGTTGCAGAAGTGTTAGTGAAACCACTGAGGCCACTTAAGGCATTGACTCACAAGTTCCCAGCAGGAACCTCCGCCTAACTGGAATCCCCCATCTGTCACAACTCCACAGACCCTCATGGGGGCTTTACAGTTTATTCTTCATTTCAGACAAAATTAAAGAAAATAATTGCAAAGATTGCTTTCAAACAGTTTCTGCTTTCCCTGAGGCATCCACCAAACCATTCAATGTCTGTGCATTGGTTTATTTTCCTCCATGTTGGATTATTCTAGGATTAATCTTGAATTTTATTTCTTGGATGTATTTCAAACGTTTCTGGGGCACCTTGTGCTCTTGAAGTTCATTCCATGATGTTCATAATTGTTCCCAATCTAATATCTGTGATTCAGATTAGCATGCCTTTTTGCACATTTTTCCTTCTTTGTCCAGATCATTAATGAAATTATTCAATAAGACAGAATCAAGTGTAATTCCCTGTAGACTCCCAGGAAACACCTCCAACCCTACTCAACAGATTGTCTTTTGTCCTTAAAGCTTGTTTATGTCCATTTGAGAGTCAAGCTTGAATGTGCATCAGGTGATGTAAAAAAACCCCAAAAACCACAAAACACCCCAAAAACAGCTAATTAACCCTTACTGTATAGTCTTGTTCAAGGCAAGTAGAAAAAGAGTTCTTACAAAGCCTTTTCTGACTGTTCAAAGTTCAGCATCAATCGTTCATAGACTTAGCTCAGAGGAGAAGACCGTGCAGTGATGCCATCCCTTCTCCATTTTTTCATTGTCTTTGTTGGATATCTTCTGTTGCTTTTGCTGTGATGATTATTCCAAACAAGACTTCTGTTTTGTACTCCGTAGTGCAGTCAGGAGTGTATCAGCAATGAAAGATGGGGGGAAAGTGCTGTTGCTTTTTTTTCTTTTTCTTTATTTGTCTTTTTTTCCCTGGACATGCCCAGTGACTAACAATCATGCCCTACTGACTGAGCTGAAAGGCTGCTGGGCGCTTTGTGCTCCTGCACACTAGTCCTTTTCATTCAGTTATCCAGATAAATGTTTAGATGGTCGAATTTGGGAAGGGGGTGTGTGTGTGTGCATGTGTGAAATTAATTGTGGCTATTATACCTGTCAAGAGCTGCAGAAGTGTAATGTGTTAGGAGACAGTAGGAGAAGAGAGGGCAGAAGGTCAGGGATAGAAGAGCAGCCCACCATGTCATCTGCCTTTGGGAACAGATTTTTTTATTGTGTGTCACGCTACTCTCAGCTCTGTTATTCTCCAGTATGTGACGAAGGCTTTTGGCTTTGAGACTTCCATCTTGATTTCTCATGGGTTGTACGTGTAACACCTAAAATACATGTGAGTATGGAAGTCATTCCACTTCCAAAGCCCATTTGTTGCCTTTTTTTTTTTTTTGTGTGTTCAGTATGTGGGAACATGTTGGCTGCTAGTCCAGGCTTAGGTTCACAGGCACACACAGAGAAAATCCTTAAAAACCTGCAACGCTTAAAGCCCATAGCAAACATCCCATTCACTGCACTGGAGCTTATTTGACACTCCTTGTCAGTGCTAGCAAATGATGTTTTGGCCACTGTCAGCTTTTCTTTAAAGACCGAAAAAATATGTTTTGTTGTTGTATGCAGCAGGATTTAGGGTATTTTCTATTAGCGCTCTGATTTTCTCTTGGGTCCATCACTGAAATAAATAGCTGATGGAGTGGTCCCATACAGCTAAACAGATTTAAGAGTTAGCTACAGCAGAAGGGGCTAGCCCCAGCCCCCTGACACCTAAGTGCTGCACACTAGCACTGCCTTCCTTCTGTGGGAAGGGATGTGCATTGGCCCTTCAGCAAGCTGAGGGAAGGGCCGAAATTGCTGAAAGCGATGCACTTTTTTTGGAATGGCTATTTTTTCAGGCATGGTGAGTTGCCGAAGGCAGGTAGTTGCGTATCCAGGGGGGGCTGGGATGGGCCCTTTTCTTCCGCCAGCAGCTTGCTATGGCACTAATGCGGCCAGAGATACGTTTGCAATGTACTTGGATATGTCAGAGCAAGCTGTAGTGGTGCCAGAAGCAGTGTTGGCCCAGACGTCAGCCACTCAGGGGGAGTACAAGACCCAAGGTGGTCTCATAAAGGCTGAAGCCCGTGCGGCTCAGACCTGGTCATTTTAAAGCTAAATTAATTATGTACAAGGTGTTGTGCACTCTCCTTCCAGTCTTAATATAGCCCTGTGCTTGTTGATATTTATTTCAGAGTAAACATTTTAAATTTCTTTTATTGGCATGAAAATGTTATGTTGCACCCTAGTAGTAAGAAAATGTTCGAGTTGGTTGTTTTATTGGCAGTCAATATTTTCTACTATGGCTCCTGAGGAATTTGGTATTACCCTCCCTGGTGAGATGTAGAGACAAAGAGCTGAGAATTGACAGCTTCCAGCTCGGGATGGTGACTTTCTGAATTTCTCTACCAGGACAATCTCTCTAGCTCATTTGATCATGTCTTCAGACAGCTAGCCCTTTTCTCTAGAGCTGGCTTCAAAATAAGGGGAGAAATCCAAAGACTTTTTAGTACACTAAACCAAATTTTCCATATGTTAAATTAAGTAATTGTTTTTTGGGGGACTTTGAAATAGCCTGGTTCTATTACAATGAAACTTGATTTCTTTAGTAGAAATTACAAAAATAACAGATTTTACAGTTTACAGAGCTGTATGAAAATTTCTGAAAATTTTCAGAATTAATGGGAGAAAAAAAATGGAGCTGGAGCACCTGGTGACCACACCAAGTACACAGAAGACAAAGGGCCATTAAAGAATGACAAACACAGAAATGGCGAGTACTTGTCAGAGATGAATGAAAAATTGTTTATGATTCTTACCATGCAAAAGTTTAACCTAAAATATTTGAAAGTTAAAACCTGATATACTTTTTTTGGTAATTATTTATAGGGTAAAAGGGAAATGAGGAATTTTTCTGGCAGAGTGAACGTCCTGAAGCAATCTCTGTGATTGATATATATCAATCACATATATATCATAATTAATATATCATATTAATTTTCTGTATTTTGTTTTATCCCTTAGTTATTTATGGATCACATGCCATTCTGCATCTAACATTTGTCTCTAAAGACATACAGAGTAACTGCTGGAAAACAAAACCTACACAGTTGGAAGAACTAAATGAAATATTATCATTTCAGAGCAAAAAACAAAAGAAAAGCATCCCATCTTGTTCTTAAATACTGTTGAAAGCTTTCCATTGATTTTTCTCTTTTTTCCTTTTTTTTTTGTTTACCTTCTGATTGTAATTCACATTTCCAATAAGCATTTTGCTTTAAACAAACGTGCACCTTTCAATTTGAAAACTATTGCTTGGGAAAAAAAATGTGACCCTCTCTAGCCAGGACAATGGTAGTGGAGGTAATGATGCAAGGTAGATGGAATCTTATAGGAGGAGAAGCTGATGTGGATCCTATTCCTGCGGTAGGCCTGGCAAGGCCTGGCAGCAGTTCCTAGTGGGTCTCAACTCTTTTTAGTCAGGGACGTCTGTGTGTAGAGATAACACATAAAGATGAGGCTAAGCCTCTGGGAAGGAAATAGTGATAATGATAATGGGCTAACGAGGAAGAAGAGGTGTCTGGATAAGGTGGGAAGGGGATATGAGCCTGTCAGTCAGTGACTGTGAGATGCATGAGACAATAGGAAAGGATGGGGGAAGCAACAGTATTTGAGAAGGGAATGTCATCTCCAACACAGTACTGTGGCAAAGGAAACATTTGGACTTCTTCCAGATGCCTGTTCTAGGCTGGATTCTTCCAAGGGATAAATTCTTCCTGAAAGGCTAACTAAGACCTTGTTGAATATCCAATTGCTGTAGCCATGTTATCAATAGTCAATGTGCTGAGTGAGCTTCCTAGAGGCTGTCCATGCTTGCAGCAGCTTAGGAAATGGATCTTTGCTTCTGCAAATAAAAAGGGGTGAGTGACGTGATGAAAGAAGACATAAAGTGCAAAATGTTCAGGTGTGCTAAGGTATTTTGGGAGTGTGCTGGTGAAATATCTACGATCTGACTTCCAGTGTTTTACGAATGTGTTTGTTACTTGAAATTGTTCAGTGAATTCCTCAGGCAAACGTATTTCTCCTCTGCAGTTCTTGGAGATTACTCAGAGGAACTAGTTTTTCAGGTATTTATTATTCACCATTTACTATTTGCCTTGAATGTCACATCAGTCACACGGTATCATTTCTACTTCCTGACCTGATAGCTTTCAAGTGCAAAGGAGCTTGTAAGAAAGTTCCATATCATCATTCCCAGTATAAATATTTGGCAAATACATATCTGAATACATGTAATAGTAAAGTGCTCTCTTGCTGAGGTCATGATTTTGAAGAAAAATTTGCCTGAGTGTTCACAGATGTTAAATGAAAGGGCAACAGCTACCCATTTAAGCCAGTTTGTGATTTGAGCTGAAGTAGAATTTTTTTGTGTTTTGTGGCTTTTGTATGTTGTTTTGCTATGTGTTGTTGTTTTTTTTTTTTAATATGGATCACCCAGTTATATTATGGGTTAGTCTGAGTCCAGCTTTCAGAGAGATTTCTGGTAGTAAGGAAGCAAGATATGCTTTTCACACCAGTAGAAAAAGTTGACCAAAATAGGGAAGGACTAGTTCTGTGGGAGCTCAGCAGTTAGTGTGGACAATTGAGAGGTGTGAAGTTGTCGATCAGAGAGCCACTGGATGTCACTGTTGTTCTGCAGTTGGCAAATAGTACATAGTTTCCTACATATCTTCTTTCCTTATATGTGATGCAATGGTAATACTTCTGGAAAAGGTAACTACTAAAGTTTGGGGTATAACTTTATCCTCATGACTAAGGAAAGGTATTAACATTCTCATTACTTCAGCAACTGGGGTGCTAAGGTTAGTCCTCCTGTGCTGGGAGGTATTAATAGTACGGATACTGGTTCTTAATAGCTGAGATTTTTCATGTGGCAGAAAGCAGGCACCAAAAGTCCTTTAAAAAGAGGTATTTTCCAGTACTGTATAACCGACTAATATAAAGTGAGATTTAGTTTTATGGCCTTCCATGAGGTTTTTTTATTCTATCTTTCATTTATCTCTTCATTTCTTCTTAGGAAAAGCTATTGATTTTGTAGTTCAGAACGCAATGTCAGAATCCCACGGAGGGAGGCCCAGCGCATCAAAGGTCGCCATAGTCATCATATCGGCGAGATCAGAAGACACTGTGGAGGCTGCTGCACTTTCTGCAAGAATGAACAGTAAACCTTGTTTCACTGTCGCTGTTTTTACGGGGAGTTGTTGCCTTTTAAGTAATGAACTAGAACAAAAAATGAAAAATTAAGGTGCTGGTATGTTCGTGTAAGTTCACTGATACGGACTTACTGTGCATCACGTTCTGGTAAGAAACAGGCCTGAACAAGACCTGTCTGATGAAGATGCCTTTGAATTACTGGTTAATTCAGGACCAATTTGCAATTTAAGCTGAACATATTCCATAGGATTCACAAATTAGTGACATTTTATTTTTCCAGTTCCTGTGAATAGCCAGAGATGACAAAAAATATGATCTAATGTTAAAAATAAATATAATTGCAGTACACTGACTCTTTCAAGAATTATTTCAAGATTCAAGTTTAATAATAAATAGAGAGGGGTTTTGATCAGATTCTGCACTGACCTATACAGAAATATGCTCTTGCTATCAATGAATGCTGCATGATGATTTTTCAAGTTTTCTGGCTGTAGTCTCTGCACTTCAGCTTCCTCAGGTGTTCAACTGAGGAACAGTGACTTCCTCTGTAGGTTGCTTTGGGAGCTATCGAATAAGGCATGAACTATTATTTTTTAATTAAATAGCTTGAAAATAATCCAATTGCCATGTAACTGAAGAAAGAAAACAACATATTGAGATATTGTTTTTATATTTGGAAAAAGTGAAGATGTTGTCATTAAGCCTGCAGCTGCGTTTTGTTGCCCATGCATGATCTTATTAAGCTTGGGACTAGTAGAGTTCATCTTAGCTAACACTGTAATTAGAGCATCATCGTTGCTGCCCTGAATTGCCTTTAGCCTATGTAGAGGGAGTGGTGTAAGTAAAACATGAAAAGTAACAGTTGAGGAAAAAAACCTTACACAGTTTATTTTTGTTTTATTTTTTTAGAAGCAAATGAAAATAATACAACAACAGCAGAGACCTCCTTCTCCTGTGCATTGCCATTTAAAACCCTCTCTTCTCTTTTCCTAGGGGTTTCCCTCTTTCCGATTGGAGTTGGGAACAGATATGATGAAGAGCAGCTAAGGACTTTGACTGGGCCATCAGCTGCTAATAGAATCATGAAGCTTCAGAATTTTGAAGACTTATCCACCATGATCACATTGGATAGCGAGTTTATCAAAAAAGTGTGCATGGGTAAGTCCAATGTAGTTGTAGCCTCATAACTGGAGCAAAACCCCAAAAATGAAATGCCAAAATCAGAATGACTTTTCTTGATTTGAGAAGTCAACCCAAGGCTCGTTTGTGAGTGTTTCACTGAAAATCATCACAAATGCTAACCTGGACAACCACCATCACTTAGGTATGATCAAAATCTGAGCCCTTTCAGCATGTAGCCAACTGCTATTCTAATTAACCAACTCTCAGCAAGTTTTTAAGAACTGCTTAGTCCTGAACTTTCAAGCTACTGTCTTATTAATAATCAGGGCTCGTCATTAACTGAGGGACACCAAGAAAGCTCAGTCTGTCATGAATGAATGGGGACAAGCTTGAGAAATATTATACATTAGTTGTGAGTAAAGATTTCAAATCATATTTTTCTGCACAGACATTGTTATGTGTATGTCTACACAGAATTTGGCCAAAGTGTAAGGGGGGGAAAAAAAAAAGTGTGTTCTGGGAAAGAAAACACTGGGAAAAAAGGTGTAAAATATTTTAAACAAGCATTCATTTATTTGTAGATAGCAATGCCCCCCATCTAAGGAAAGTTGCATCAACTCTGGCCAGTATTTTACTTCTTTTGCCTCCTTCGTCTGTGCGTATATAGATATTTATTATACATATTGTTGTTATTTTTATTACAATAGCATCTACGTGTCCTCTGTAAATCACTGTCTCATTGTATTAGTCATTGCACAGGTTTTTACCAGCTTTACTAGGGCTTAGTTACATCTCCATTTAAATAAGTGGACTTTTTTGCAGAGCCAAGTACCACTAAGAATGAGGAAGTTGCAGAGTGTGCACAGTCCAGCTTAGAGATATCCGATCAGTCTCCACTGGGATCACTTCTGGCATTTTAAAATCTCTCCAGAGCATCAAACAGCTGCCATTTTCTAGATTTAAACAGCTGCCATTTTCTTTCTTTTCTTTTAAAATAAGCTTTCAAACATGCATTTCCTCTCTTCACACTGTAAAATATGTGATTTTTCTTGCCCTAAATTATATTGATCCAAGACATAAGATGGGGAGCAGGAATTTGAAACCAGTAACTACTTTCTTACTGCAATCTGTCCTATAACCTATTGCTACTAGAGGTGGAAGCTTTACATTTTTATGAAAGTTTTTCCAACTGCACAAAGAGTATGCTCAAAAACTGGGATGATAGGTATCATATTAGACACCTAAATCTTAAAAATTTAGCTCTCCTTTCTGCTGTTTTTAAAGCCTTTGTCATGGGGTGGGAAACTATCTTCTTTTTTTTTGTTGTTGTTGTTTGTTTGTTTTATTTAAGTTTCTTACAATCTGTAAAGTATAATTTTCCCCTCCAGACTCATACAGTTGGATTTCTTGTATGAAGGGAGTCTTACTTTATGTATGGAAGTGAACCAAAAATAATACTATTAAAAAGGTTTAAAAGATTTCCTAAATGCTTTCAAAATACATTATTTGTCCGGGAAAAGAGCAAATAGGGTATATGTGGTAGCATAGTATAGCATTATATAAAGAGTCTGCTGGTCAGTGGTTTAATTTCCTAGACACAGGCTTATCACATTGTCATACCATAGTACTTCTATAAAATTATTTTCATGTATGTTTAGGTGTGTTATGAGAGCACATAAACTTAGAAACCGCAATTTAGTTGGTGTCTTCTGAGGTTCTAACTGACTATACAATAAACTGCTGTCACGGTAATGCCTCTGTGTAATGAAACTGAATCTGAGTGTTCTTATTGCAACTCTTTTCGTACTTGTGCTAGCTGCTGACAAATCTTATCTTGGGGCTACTCGCTGTATTTATCTTTCTGCATTTAATAGATGTGCGTGTGTGTGTAAATTCTCACTACCTGCTAATTACCAGAAATATTCTCGCTTCATCGCAAGATGCAGAAGTAAGGCTAGACCCTGCCTCAGAGCTAAAGCCGTGATCTTCTTTTAAGTACCACCTGGGAGGAGCTGTTTGTCAGTCCAAGGAGTGCTGTGGAGTTACAGCCTACCTATTGCTCACAGGGTATTTTAGGACCAATATCATTGCAGAAGTCAGGTAATGCTAGCAGTAGTTAAGTTTATGTATTCTCTGGCTTACTCTTGTACCCTTTGGACAGATGCCTGCAGTCTTCAGGCAGGGGTTCTCATACGCTAACACAGAAAGACCTTACTGCTTAAGTTGCATTTTTAAGTAAGCAATCTGTATTTTGGTGACCACCGCCTAGAAGGCTGGATAAAGGAGTGAGATGGCTAAAAGACGTCTGTTTCTCTTTCAGATCCTGTCAGAGAATGTATAGACGAGGATGGAAACAAAAAGAGAGTAAGTGTATTGCGTCTCTCCTCTACCTGGCTTTCAAGTTAGAAAATTCATGCAGGACCATGAATGCCTCCATAGATAATCTGAAATAAAAAGTGTTGGACAATATCAAGTATTAAGAATTATTTTGGAGGTGGAAAATGTTGGCTTTTGAACCAATGAGAGCACTTTGCAAACAAAGGAGACTTCCTCTAATGACACCTGATCTTGCAGTCTCTTGAATATTATTGAAGGCAGTGCAGAGCCAAAACTTGTGGCCGTGTGTCTTCCCTGACAAAGAAAAGCGTATTTCCATCTCCTGGTGAAAGAACTTCCGGGAAGGCTAGACATGGCCAAAATAAAGGTGCATGTACAGGGGGAGGGAAATTGTCCAGACCCTCTCCTTCTGCTAAAAATACCTTGTCCCTGTGAAAACTTTATAGGAAGATAATTATTGTGTGATAGTCATCTCTCTAGGGAAGTCCATCTCTTAAGTAATGAATCAAAGTTCTTAGTGTTTGTTTGCAGAAAAGCTTTTATTAATCCAGAGAAAATTCTCAGAACTTTAGTAAACCCGTCTGATCTCTCAAAAGTGATCCACCCTAAGAAAAGAATATTATGAATGGTTCAGTTCCTTAATCTCAAGTGAAATGCCAAGGTTTTTGAGTGTATATTATATGTCATGCATTTAAAAATATTAGCATAAGCTTGTGACACGTTTTTTAGTAAAGGTCAGTTATGACTTCTACCCTAGGATTTATCTTGAATTTCCAGTACATTAAAAATTTTCCTTTGATTTTTCCCTTGTGAAGACATGACTGTAAGGAAGGATGTGGCTAATAAGGAAATGGTTATGATATTGTCTAGACACAGGAAATACACTTATATTAAAGCTGCCTTACACTGTTGGCCTCGGTCAGCTGGTCAGAACACAGAAAGACTTTAGCTAGACCAGACACAAAGTATGACCTGGTGGTGTTGAGGTGGACAACCTAATTAAGAAAAAAACAACAAATGAAAACTAAACTTGAAAAACTTTATTAATTTAAACCAAAAAATAATTAGTTTGTTGTTGGTTATTCATTTGAATTGCACGTCTCCAGGCCTCTGCGCTTCTAGAAGGAGACATAGGTACATGTGGATAAATGCTGGGGAGCCTAAACTTGAATTTCAGACACGACGGTTTTCACTTTTTTGGTGATAAACCTAAAGCACAATTTCTGGTCTAAAATGCTTTTGGAAAAAAAAGGAGTCAGGCTCCAGTCCGTATAAAAATGAACCAATGCTTCAAATGGCAGTCTTTAGGGGGATTTTGTGTTACCTCTTCTGTCAGCCAGAAAAAATGGGTTTCAGAAGACACTGCCAACATAGTAGCCATTGCCTGTTGGAACAGGCTGTTGAGCATCCCGTGGTGCCAACAGGACATCATGGATATGCTCTGGCTATGGTGTTCAGCACCCATACTCTGAATCCCAATACTGACACACGGTCAGTAACGTGCCATCATTGGCCTGTTACCCTCTTCCAGTGTAGTCCGCAAATCCACAGGGAAGAAGAATCAAGGCTCTTTTCCTGATTCAGAAAACAGAGGCTTTTACATCAGATCCATAATATTTCAGGCGTTACTCAGAGTTACTGCAAGAGGCTCAGTTCCCCAAGGGGGATGTCTGTCATGCACCTGGAGATTGTGGGAACTGATCTCTTGCAGTTTGCAAGGAAATCAGAGTTCTCAGGATCAAAAAACTCAGCCTAAATCCTATCTAATAACAAGAATGATGTGACTTGTTACTTCTGGTTTTTTTTGGTTATTACCTCTACCCTGGAAATGACTGTGGAAGAAAGATTTGTGGCTAAGGTCAGTAATACAAGGACAGAACATCAAATGTGTTAGGTTAGGCTAAAAATCCATCCAACCCCCTTTATTATCTGGCCAAAAATAGAAATCTGGGAACAATGTAAGTAAGCATATATGATACTTCCCTGAACTTAGCCTTGAAAAATTTGTGACTCAGGGCACCCCTGAGCTGGAAGGGACATCTTTCTGTGTTTCATAGTGCTCAATAGTTTTGTATAAATTTGTTCAGTCATTCTTTGAATCCATGTAAGTTTTTAGTACTTGTCATATCCAGTGGCTAAATAATCATATCCAGTAACTAAATTAAAAGATGCCAACTGATGAACTCGACTGGGGTACGTGGCTCTCTCTCCTGCAGATGCTCAGTAAGAGGAAGAGTGTGCAAGTCCAGGTCCATAGGTTCAGAGCTCCCTTAGAGAGGAAGTCTGAAGCTTCCTCCGGTGTGCTGGCAGGCTCATCGGTTTCAGCAGACTTATCCTTCACGATTTAGAAACCCCTGCTTTTGCTTTCCTTTCTCTCCTATTCTTACTCCTACGATTTCATATCAATTGGGATTTAAGCTTTCTTTGTCTTCAGAGTCCCTGTGTTTTCTTTTGTGCTAGGATTCTTGGCTTTGTTTGGATCATTCGATTTATATTTTTGTTTTAATGCGCTGTGCTTTGCTTTTCTTGTCCAGGTCTTAGAGGTTTTCCAATAGATGTCCTGTCGAGGAGTGAAATAAACACAATTAAATATGTATGGAAGCTAGAGGGTCCTTTGCCAGACTTTCACAGCTGTATATGTACCCTTCCAGGTGCTCCACTTTCAGTGAGTTGTAGGCGAGACAGCTTTAATTAAAACCCATACCATTTCTTCCTATCTAAATATTTTTTCCATACTTAAATCTCCTCATTTTACTTTTTCAAATCTTCATCTAGTCTCACAAGCCTGAAAAGTATTAAGCCTCTTTCAGGACAAGTTCTCTTCTCACAGTCCTGAAACACACAAAGCAGTATGTAACTCATAAATTAAAACAGTAAATTAAGTCCTGTTTAATATTTGAATTTTTATGGCTGGAAATCTGACAGTTCTGTTTTAGGCCTGGCAGTATTACATAGCTCAGGGATACAGAGCAGTACTTTTACCTCACTACTCTTGGTTTGTACACTCCAGTGCTAACAACAGTCTGTGAATTAAGCTATGGTTACCTAGATATTTTGCCATTTTTGCTCTTCTCTTTCATGGGAATGATGGGTAAGCTGAAAAGGAGAGGATGGGAAATAGCCTTGGCCAATAGCAATCATCTTTTCTTCCCCATGTTTTTGCTTGTGAATATCAAGAAATATCCAGTTCATAGAATATCTCACTTTTTACTATTGCTTTTGGACTCACCTCTATAGAAGTTATTTCCCACATTTTGAGATATTCTTGGGAATGTAGACCTCAGGGATGAACACTCTGTTTTGAAATTCATTGAGCCTATTTATTGACTTTAGAGCTCTGTGGGACTGGGGCCAGAGAGCTCAGCTTTGTGCAGATATGAATCTTTAGATATTCCAGGTTGTGACCGTATCTATTTCCCTGTCATTTAGCAGTATGTAATTCTGGTGCTTTAAAATATAGACTGTCCTTTCGAAAATTATAATATATTTTCTGTTTTGTTTTTAATTGTACAATATTACGATGTATATCTAGTAACAATCTGATAAAGCAACAATTTCCATTCAGGAAGAGAGGAACTGATTTAAAGTTTTGGAGTTGTGGCTACAATAACTGGAGTATTCCATGCCTTTCTAGTTTGGAACAAATATTGTTAGTTCCTGCTGTGCCATGACCATCTGTGCTCAGAGCTCTTTCTAAAATAATTTTATGGCTTAAGAAAGCTAAAGACTTTGACATTTAAAGAAAAGCTAAGGGGAATTCTTTATTGAGTATGCTGTCCATGCATCCTGTAGGATGGCTAGGCTAACAATAGATGGAGTACCAGATACTTCATTCTGCTGTAACAAAACGTCTCCTGTTCTAGACTATTGTCTTTTGCTTGGAATTTCAGAGTCTATTTCTTGCAGTCTTGCTAATTTAACTTTCTCATCCACATGAAGTCCTTAATGCCCTGCTTTCTATTATTTAATTATCCAAGGCTAATTTGAGTAGCACTGCTGTCGGTGTCACTTTAGTTGCTAGCTGTAGGAGCGTGGCAACAGCTGTGTTTTGCATTTTTCTCCCCTCAGCCCATGTTCTTTTCAATTGTTAAATATCCATGTCTCCCTGTCTAGCCTGGTGACAAATGGACATTACCCGACCAATGCCACACTGTGACATGCTTTCCAGGAGATTACACAGTTCTGGAGAGTCACCAAATTAACTGTGAGAGGATGCCAAAACCAGTATGTCACAGCAGTCTTCCTGCTGTTAAGATTGAAGAAACCTGTGGCTGCCGATGGATGTGTCCGTGTGAGTATCTGTCTTTGCATGTATGCCCTCCTACCAATCACCTGAAATGTTTAGCAGAAATGTATTGCTGAATGGAGCTTCTCAGTCATTGTGCAGACCGAAGTCATCCGAGGTGTGAGGAATTAATGCTGTACACTGGCTAAATGAACAGCTAGGTGTGTGAGTCTCAGCGATGTTTAGAATGTGTGATGCTATTTGCACGTTCTGGGCCACTGCGAGCTTATTTTTTAAATTAGGGTAACTGCATTGCTTCATCAGTGAATCTCACACTTGATTTACAAAGCTGTGTGAACTGGGAAGGAGAATGTATGGAAGAGAGCAGAAATTTATCTCGGCATGTTGTAAGCAAGTGATGTGGTCCATCCCTAGGCTTGAGGGTTTGGCCTGATCTCAGTCAAGAACATGTATTAAAGAAACAACAACAAATGCTCTCTGCCTCCATGAAACCTCACACTGAGTATTTGAGCAGAAATGGTGAACACAATGTGATTAATGCCTTGGCTGAGATAACACACAGAAATTAAGTGCACCTACTTGCACTTTACAGGGTGGAGGGATTGAGCCCTGAAGGTGGTAATCTGTTTATTAAAAAGAGGGATTTGTCAGCACCTCTTCGTTGTTATGGATGGAGGCTGGTTAGGCAATCTGTGCTGCAGGAGCATGGCAGTGCATACTACTTTGCCGAATCATGAGGAAATTTAGTGTTCAATTATTTAGAGAGCTAAAGCCCTTTCAAACAATTGCTTGATGGTGCAGATGAAATGACAAATGCTTTTGCAAAGAGGAAGTACTTGAAAAAGTGTTCTTCCTATGTCATGTAACTGAGTTCAGAGAATAGATCAGGAGTTACACCACGAAAGTGTTTGCTTGCTGAGCTAGTTATAAAATTTAGAGCAATATTATTTAGAACTTGTGATTCCTGGATCTTGGGTGTTTGAGGACTATTAAATGGATTTAAGTAGATTGGATTCATACATTTTGTGCTACAAAATACCTATGACAAATTTAAAAGGATATCCATTATACTTAGAATTTTTTAGATGTCCATGAATAAAAAAAGGTTAAGAAACCTTGTTTTACTGCTGACTTGTTTAATTGTTGTTTGTACTTGAACTTTATAAAAAGGTACAGTAGAATATCTGAAGATGCTCCAGTGCTCCAAAGGGATGTACCTCTTTACAATCCAGTTCCAACGGTACATGAGATAGGCTTTGTTTTACGTGGTTTTTTGAAGGGCAAATTGCTGTTTGCTGGCTTTCTTGGGAAATTAAGTTTAAAGGTCGATCAATGGGAAAGAGGTTATTCTCAAATCTCAACTAGAAGACAAGTAGCTGAGTTATTAATAAAGAAAATTTTCTTCTTACATGTTTAGCTGACATTGCTTTTATTGCCCTTATTATCTTTAAGCAAAAGACTTGAAAACACATGAGTCAGAAGCATCCATTTGCTCAGGTTCTGTTTTGGTACTTGTGAGATTATAATCCTCTTTGTTTTCGAGTTTGTGATGACAAGGAAGTGTTTATAACCTAATGACCACAATAACGAGGTTTAAATTCACCATTGTTTTATCCTGTGCACATTATTTCTCTGCCCTTTTACTGTTTCCCATCTGAAAAAAAGTTTTCTGTTGTTGACTTGTGACATGTTTGATAAGAATGAAATAGCGTTATTTTGTTTTGAATGTAATAAGGGAATAAAATGCAATGCCATACTAAAAATGCGATGCAAAAATTGAAAAATAAGTATGCTACAGTCTTTCCACAAATAGGGAAAGGATAAATTTTCTCTGCTTTTTTTTCATATAAAATTTATTAATAAATCACATTCAATGTGAACAAACTTCACCCTAGGCCATTTTCTGTGAGTTTATCCAAATCTTTTGTAATACTAATTGCTCTAGACAAAGATACTTCAAAAAACCTATTTGATAAAGTATTTACCAAAGTTTCTTGTCAATGATTTTCTGCAGCATTTGCAATTCATTACCTTCATAGCTTTCTTAATTAATGGATTCCACAGCCCATAAAAATTGTGAAGAAATAGTCTAATATGAACAAAAGTGAATGTCTATATGTCATTTTTTTTCATTGGTTTGCAGGTGTCTGTATAGGAAGTTCATCTCGACATATTGTCACTTTTGATGGGCTGAATTTTAAGCTGACTGGCAACTGCTCCTACACCTTGTTTCAAGACACGCAACATGATGTTGAAGTTGTCCTCCATGAAGGACCATGCAGAGCAGCTCTGAAGATGGACTGTATGGACACCATCGAAGTGAAACACCGTGGGGTATCTGTTCAGCTCTTCAGTGACATGGCAGTAAGTTAAACACAGCAGAGTGATCTGTGCATTGTCTGCTCATACTATGCAATTTCAAGTTATGGGGGCAAAGCTGTTCCCTTTATCCAATTTCTGTTCCCTTTGCAGCCTATTCTTAGGCTTCTGACCAAATGCCTCATTTCAATATCATGTCACGATCTGCATTCCCATAACAAGCCAGACACGTTTCTCTTCTTGTTTTCCCCATTGTGTGGGTGTGACAGTGTCAAGAACATGGAATTTGGCAATGTCTCCCTGACACTTCTGCCAGAACAGCAGGGATTACAGACAGGACATACTGCACTCTGATTCTCCTCTGTTAGCAGAAGTCCTTCGCACAGGGTTATAATTTGGTGCATGGTAGAGCAGCCTCTATTCTTCACAAACCTATGCATGGCTGGCTAGTAGAAGAGCTAGGGAGTTGGTTCTTACCTTGTGTGCAGGTAGACCTCAGCATTAGATGAAAGGCCAGCTCAGTATTTAGGACTTGGGTGTAGTGGTGGATGAAAA
>NW_010258762.1:0-570 GCF_000690775.1 Eurypyga helias
GTGGCCATGGAAGGGGGTGGAACAGCACAGGACGGGGGCGCATCCACCCCCCTGCTCCGTGCAGGGATTGTGGGAGCACAGAGACTGAGCTCTGCCCGGCGGCGAGCGAACCGTGGCTGCTCCAGCACCCCACTGGCACAGTGGTGTCCAGACTGGGCCTCTTCTGACTTGTTCCCATTTCTTGGTTTCCCTGGGCTGCCCCAGAGAGGGTTGGGGAGGCATTGGGACAGGTTGCCCAGAGAAGCTGTGGATGCCCCATCCCTGGGAGTGTCCAAGGCCAGGCTGGATGTGGATGTGGCTTGGAGCAACCTGGGCTATGGAAGGTGTCCCTGCCCGTGGCAGAGGGTGGGATTGAGTGGTCTGTAACATCCCTCCCAACCCAAACCATTCCAGGATTCTGTGATTCTCCCTCCGGATCTGCGCATCGGCCTCTCGCCCATCTCCACCTTGTGGGCTCGCTGCCCCCTGCCCCCTCCCAGTCCCCCTGGGCAAAACCAGGGGCTGGAGGGGGGGCTCTGCCGTCGACCCCAGGCAGTAGCTGTCTCCTCCCCAGGAATGTGCCAGGTAGCT
>NW_010258762.1:595-877 GCF_000690775.1 Eurypyga helias
CACGCCGCAGCGTGCAGCAGGTCCAGGAAGAAAAGAAGGAAAGAGAAAGGAAGGAGTGAGGAAAAGCAACCAACGACCCACCAGCAACCCGCAGACAAGGCCGACTCCAGGGAAAACTGAGGGAGACCGCGGAACGTGGAACTTTATGGGGGTTTAAGGCAGGTGGGATGGGGCGGGGTCCATGGGTTCTTGTTTTGTTTGAAGGCTGTGGGATGGTTGAATGGTTTCGAAGGTAAAAGGCTGTGGACACACGCTGCTCTTCTGAACTGTACGTGTGACAAA
>NW_010258763.1:0-515 GCF_000690775.1 Eurypyga helias
GAGCTGGGCACGCGGGGAGGGGCTGTGGTGCCTGGGGACTCCCTGGCACCTGGTGGAAGCCCAGTGGGATAGGGCAAAGGGTCTCTTGGGCAGCAGCCACCCAGCTTTGCCCTCCTGGCAGCAGCGGCAGGACGGGCTGGAGCCCACAGCCCGGCCGTTGGGAAACTCTGGGCTGCCATGGCTTGCCCCGGTGTGCTTTGGACTCCCGCTCTGCCCCTGCGCGCCCTATGGGAGCGAGGATTTGGAAGGATGTGATTTCCGGAGCCCAGAGAGATGCCTGTCTGGGATTAACTCTTATCATCCCTTCCTAATGCTTCTTAACCCTGAATAAAGATCCCACCCCGGCCTCCAGCTGCTGAGGCCTAATCCCTGCAGCCGTGGAGGCAGCAGTGGGTCCTCCCCAGAGAAGCACAGGCTGCCCTGGCCCCGCACTGCCCGGCACCCTCCTCTCACCGGGAGTCCTGACTCCCACCATGCCGAACCCTCTCGGGGCAGCCCCAGCGAGCCCATGCCCC
>NW_010258763.1:587-1635 GCF_000690775.1 Eurypyga helias
TTTGCTGTTTTTTCCTTGGCCCAAGCTTTTTCCCAGTCTGTTAGAGGTAGGGGCTTGCTGCCATAGTGCTGGCAAGGAGCACTGCAGGGAGCTGCGTCTTCCACGAGCACAAAGCCTGCGGGGGTTTGCTGCCCAGAAGTGTCTTCTCCATCCCCCACCTAAGGCGATTCTTGCTCGTGCTCACATCCCCACTCCCAGCTCCGTGGTGAGCTGGGAAACGGGCTCGTTTCCTGCGGCCTGGTCTGTCCAGGGAAATCACTTTCGCATGAGAGCCTCCTCCTCCTCCTCCTCCTCCTCCTGCCCTTTGCCGCGCTGATTAGCCTGGGCTGGTGCCGCTCCTCCCGCAGCCTTTGCTGCTCCAGCCTTGCTTCCCTGGATGCTTTCCTTCACCAGCGCGCCCCGCCTGGTCTCGGGGGGCTGCTGAACTCTCCTGCCCGGGTTTGCAGACCCCTGCTCGGTCTCTGCGGTGTCCCACTGCTGTGCCAGGTCCCCAGCAGCAGCTTGGCCTTCCTGAAGCCTTTCTCCAGCGTCACCAAGGGCTCCATCAGCCGGGAGACTGGGGCAGTGTCTTCCCTCTCCCTGCCCCGGGCTGCAGCCTCGCCTGCCTCTTCTCCCTGATGAGTCCCACGTCTCCAGGACTCGCCTTTCCTCCTCTCTCCGTTTCCAACGGATTGTGCGTTCGTGCATCTTGTTTGGCGTCTCTTACGCAGTCCAACGCGAAGCTAAACCCCTTCTTCCCCTGGACCCGTCACTTCTCAGGCTCTGCACCAGCTTTTCACCCAAACCGGGCCGCACACGCGTGTGCGTGGGTGTGGGGGACCCTCCTCTCCCCTTAGTAATTTATTTTTCTGAAAATGGATTCTTTTGAGTTTGTACAGATTGCCAGTTTTTTGTCTGTCTGATCAGGACTTGGGACGGCCAGGGCAGCGGCTGACGCTGTTCCCTGGGTCTCGGAGAACCCTCCGGCGCAAGTTTAGCTCCTGGTAGAGCACGGCCACGGACCCTTCGCAGGGGTTTTTCTGACGCTGGCGCTGAAGTCTCGTCCCTC
>NW_010258764.1:0-325 GCF_000690775.1 Eurypyga helias
CCTCTAATACTGATGTGCTTCACTCGTGTCTTGGAGGAACGGGTCATGTCAGTTTGTATATCCTGTTTGGATACAGGAGCAGCACCTTTCCTGGAAGAACCCCCACTGGTGAATTTTTTCCCTTTCAGTTCACATACTCGTTCCTCTAAGTGTGAGGTAGGTTTTCCATCCCACCTCATCATGCCCTCTCCATGGTCACGTAGGTAAAACCACAGGGTACCCCATGATGGATACCTGTTGGATTCCCCCCTCAGCAGAGGAATGCTTACTCCTAGTAGCCGACACACTGGCTTTTTGTCCCAACGCGCGCATATCTCCTCCATCG
>NW_010258764.1:477-810 GCF_000690775.1 Eurypyga helias
ATGATCCACTCCACATTAATTTCTGCCATGTGGGTCATGCACACTGAACTTCTTCTTGATTTGTGGGTGCCTGTGCATTGTTCGGGTCATGGTAAACTATGTCCAGCACCACTAGGACCACATTAGGTCTGTTCTTACCTCAACTCTCTTGAGCTCCACACTGGGCACCAAAAAGAACTGTCATGGTTTAACCTTATCTATCAATAAGTACCACTCAATCACTGGTTCACCTCCCCCTCCCTCCCTCAGTGCAGGAAGAGAGTCAGAGGAAAAGACAAGAAAGCTCATAAAGTTGAAACTATTTAATCATATAAATGAAAATTATAGTGATAC
>NW_010258765.1:0-1220 GCF_000690775.1 Eurypyga helias
AGAAAGGGCTGTTAGCAGACAGACCCACATGCCAGCCCCGGGGACGAGGGACGCGATGCTGCTGCCCCGACACCGCAGAGGGACGAGCCACGCGGTGCCATAGGGACCCCAGCTGGGTCCCCACCCCAGGCAGCGGCTCATCTCCTGATGCCCATCCCAGGGGACCTGAGCTGGGACGGGGGACGTGGGGGTGGGATGGCGGCTTGGCTCCGCACCTCCATCTCCTCTCTCGCCTGCAAAAGGCTCCCACCAAAGGCAAGGATGGAGATGGGATGGAGGTCAGCGGGAGCAGAGGGATTAGGCACAGCACACCTAATCCCAGTTAGCCGGGGCCATAAATAACCCTGATTTACCAAATACGGAGCATGTGGGGCAGCACCTGGCTCCAGAGAGGAGATATTTGGGGAGTGGGTGTCAGCTTGGGACCCTCAGAAAGCGACTTAAGAAAATCCAGTTGGACCAGGGCATCCACCGCCCACCAAAGCTCCTTCCCCCTCACAGGGGTTTCATCCCTCCCGGATACCCCAGCACGGTGGGTGTTTTGCAAGAGAGGGGAATCTGCCTGGATCCCAGCGGGATTCCCATGCTATGGATTTGGGAGGGGGAAGCTGGGGGTCCCCGTGACAGAGCTGGAAATTGGCTGGTTTATTCCATGTCATCAGCTCACACGGAAAAGCTCCTTCCCATCCTTTAATCCCTTAAGCAGCTGGGGGGGGAAGGACAGCCAAAAATCTTAACGAAGCCCTTCGAGGAGGGGCCGCTGATTAAATCTGGTGGTTGATGAAATTGGTGCCCAGACCCCTCGGAGGCCGGGTGGCACCCAAGGGCTGTGCCGAAACCCAGGGAGGTGGGTCTGGCCCTGGGGTCACAGCCTGGGGAAAGTGAGTCACTGCTGACGGCTTAACTGAGAGGCTTAATTAAAGCACTAATTAGATGCTGAGAGCCCACTTCATGGGGTACTTGGAGTACATGGGGTACATGGAGTGATGGAGAAGGGGGTTGGAAGGATACACAAAGGAGCAGGTGGGGCTGTGGGATTTCCTTTACCCACCCGCTCTGGATGGGGGGGTGTTGCCCCTCCCCCCCCCGGAGCCTGCAGCACCTCGACAGAGCAGCCCACCCAGCCCTAATTTGGGCTTGGCGTGGGTCTGAGGTTTAGGGGTCTCCCATGTTCCCAGCCCTTGGGGGGAGCCTGCAGCAGGGGTCGGTGGCACTGGGGA
>NW_010258766.1:0-241 GCF_000690775.1 Eurypyga helias
CGAGTCCCCCCCCCCCCGCCCCGCCACCGCCCGGGGGGGGGAGCCACGCCCCTGCCCGGTGCAGGGCTCCTGTCCGGTGAAACTGCGCGATTGCCCCCTTGATAGAGACTTTCCCATTGGCTGAAGGACGGAACAGCGAGCTCTTTTTCTATTGGATCTCAGCGCAGAGGGCGTTCAGCATTAGTTAGGAAAGCGTCAGGATGATGGGGAGGGGAATAGCGGTCTATAATTGGTTGTGCCC
>NW_010258767.1:0-11005 GCF_000690775.1 Eurypyga helias
AGGGAGAAGGCAGCAGGTCCCCGAGGCCTCCCCCCGCCATCGCCCACCCCCCTGCAGAGAAGCCCAGATGGGTGAAACACCGCAGCACCACGAACGTCCGCCCCACAGCTCCATACCCCTGTGCCCACCATCTCTGGCTCCCTGACTGTCTTCCCCTCAGAGAAGGGTGGGAAAAGGAGAGACACCTACTAGACTGCAAGGTGCGCTCTCGGACCTCCGGGGTGAAGGCCCCCAGGCCCAGAGCCGAGCGGGCGGCCAGCCGGAAGACATACTCAGTGTTGGGCTTCAGGCCTTCCACAGTGAAGGAGGTTGTTGGCTCGAAGTTCTTCGGCACCTGGGATGGGCGAGGGGGAAGAAAAACATAAAAACAAACAAAAAGGAGCAGAGACGAGGCCTGCTCAGGCACCTGCCCTACTCCCCTCTCGGCCACCTTAGGGAACGGAGGGCTGGGATGCTCCTCACGGACCCAACCCGTTGTGCTGCTCCTCTCTGGACTCACCTCCCTGCCGTGGTCTCCTTCCTTATAGAGGAGCTCATACTTCACTATGATCTCCTGGCGTGGAGGGCTCCATGACAATACAATGCTTGTCTCTGTCTTGGCTTCTGCTCGGAAGTTCATCGGCTGGAGAAGGAGCCAACAGGGCAGGAGGCAAGATGAGAGACAGGAGAAACCACATTAACCTGGGTAATTAGAAGACCCCTACCCTGTGTGTGAAGAGCATGTCAGCAGCAAACCACTATGCCGCAGAGTGGGCAGACCCTCTGGAGGGTTAAATCCCACTGCAGGACTCTAACATGCCCAGAGGGTTAAATCCCACTGCATGTCCAGAGCTGCTGGGGATGGAAGAGTCCTACTGGATCACATGCCTCGTTCCTGGCGGTGCAGAATACAGCCTTTCCCACTAACCCCCAGTATTAAAAGATTCTGGAAGTGGGAAGCCCATGAGCAGCCCGTTGAGGACACAGGGTTTCCTCGCCAGCACCCCACGCCGTAAGCAGAGCACCCGAAAGCATGCTGGGTGACAGCCTGGGATAAACCACCTTTTGTTTGCAGCTCAGCACATCTGTTGTGACACTCAGGGCTTTGTTTTGCTCCCCGTTTAGTAAAAGGCAAAATAAGGCTCATTCCCCGCTCATCTCTGAGAAGGCAGTTTCTGGGCAGTGAGTGTTTTTAGGTCTATTATAAAGACATTTAGAAACTGGAAGCAAGAAGATACCTCACTTTGAAACATGGCACAGCAGAAATGGATTTTCTTTGTATAATTGCTTTCCCCACCCATTTAAGCAATAACCTTTCCAAGAAAAAACAGATGAGAAATCATGCACCAGGCCCTCCGGCCCCAGCCACTGGACCGAGCTTCCTCCTAGCAGGTTACTTCTATTCTAACCAAATTGAATGAATAAAAAAAAAAAGCTCTGGTGACACAGCAGCCACAGCTGGATAGCGCTATAAGCCAACACCTCTCCCTCCCGCAGCTCAGCGCACCCGAGGTTAGTGCTGGAGGTGCTCACCTCCTTGCTGCGTCTTCACCTGGATGGGGTCGGAAAGAGGCCCGTCTCCCACGGAGGTGAAGGCCAGGACCCGCACTGTGTAGGTTTCGTCCTCAAGAAGGCTGCCCACCGTGGTCAGGAGGCTGTCGTCCACGTTGTGCTTCTGCCAGTTGCTGACGGGTTGATCAGGCTCCATGGTATAATAGACACGATAGCCACGGATCTGCCCGTTGGGCTCCACCGGTTCCTCCCACTGGATGATCATGGTGGTGCTGCTCAGCATTCGGCCCTGCACGTTACGGGGGGCGCTGGCAGGAGCTTGTTCCCCAGTGCGAGTGACCACGGATTCACTGGGAGGCCCCTGCCCGATGCTGTTGACTGCAGAGACCCAGATCTCATACTCAGAGTTGGGGCTGAGCCCCCCAATACTGTAGCGTGTGGTGGTGATGTCCTCTTTGATCTGATAGGGTCCATCCTGGCTTTTAGACTTGTATTCAATGACATAGTAGGACACAGGGTCTGGATTTCCAGAGTCCCAGGTGATGGTGATACTTGTTGCTGTCGTCTCTGTCACCACTGGCGTCCCAGGAGCCTTGGGGAGTGCTGAGAATCAGGAAGAAGAGATATTTTAAAAAAACCCACATATGCTGAAATGGTGCCTAATTGGGCTAGTTAGGGCTGTAGGAGCCAGAGGCACAGCCCCAATCACAGCGCCGCACTCGGTAAAGTGCCGCTGAAATATTATGAACCTAGTTAGAGACTCTATTATCCTCCTTAAACTGCTCCATCAAAAGGAAAAGTGTTCAGCTGAACATCTGGAATCATTAGCACAGGCTTCGGCTGCACATCCGCCGGCTCACACGGCAGTACGGAAAAGCAGTTTGGCAGCAGCTCCTTCCGAGCACGTAATCAGATCTTCCCAGCCGGCGCTGGCAGCCCGGCTCCGGTACCGCTGAATCCCTCCACGCTGAGCGTTCAGGTAACGGGACAGCGCGGCCTGCGCTCTCCAGAACAAAGAATCTGTAAATACCTGGAGTGCTTCCTCTCAAGGCCACAAATGATGTCTCCTGTCCCCTGTCCCTGCTCCAACAGACTACCTCTGGAGCTTGCTGGAGGCTGCACGCTCAGTGTCGGACACCTTTTTTCCTCACTACACACTTCGGACTCTTCCCAACCTCACCTCCTCTAGACTTGAGCACCTCTAGAGCTCTAACCTCTCCTTTCATCCTCTGCCCGGGAAAGACTGCGGATGCTTACAGGCAGGAGCACAAGGGGGAAGAGACACACATAAAACCACCCAGGCAGGAGGGACCAGCAGGGTAAGATTCCCCAGCTGAGGGGATAGGATAGGCGGAAGCAGAAGCGATGTATCTTACACAGCAGATTCTAAATTGATAGGGTAAGACAGGGGGAAAAGGGAGGGAAGAAAATACTGAGGAAAATAAAGAGCCCCTCAGTCCAGCCCTAGGCATCTGTCTGCCAGCACGTGAGCCCACTCACTCCCTGTGCAGAAGCTCAGGATGAGCGTCCTGTCAAGATTCCCTAGTCCCTACCCACTTCTAGTGCCAGACTGTCCCTAGTCAGATGCACTGATACAACAGGATTGTTTTCTTTAGCCCTCCCCTTCTCCAACGTGTTTCTCCTGCTCTCCCCCACCCAAAAAAACTCCCCCCAGATCCCTCGTGGGCAATGCCAGCACTCAGAGCAGACACCAGCTCTACACTCACCCAACCTCAGGGGCATCCCGCTCAGGTTTTAATACTCCCCTGCTGAGGACAGAATTGAAGATTGCACCCGTGCTCCTCGCGGGAACTGCTAGCTGGAAGCTGGGATTACTCCCGCTCTTGCTGAGGCAACAACGGCCACTAAGATGCTGGAACTAGGCTCTACTGCAAGGGCACACATGCCAGAGATCCTCAGGGCTTTGGCTGAATCTCTAACCTTGCAACTGGATGGCATGCAGGCTTCAAGCCATCCAAGGCTCCTTGCAAACAGCCCAGCCAGCCCCACATCCCAGGACAGACCCAAGCATGCAGGGGTTTGAATCACAGTTTTCTTCATAACCAACAGCTCAGTGGTCCTAAAGCGAGGAAAGATCTCAAGCCACCAGCCAGCCCTTCACTGCGGATCTGTGTGTGGGATCCCCAGCGACACAGGCACAGATCCCAGCACACGGCACTCGTGGTGCGCACGTCTGTCTCACATACCTGTGCACATACAGCCAGGCTTGTGACGACACAGTCTTACAAACATGCAGTCGGGCACCCACGTGCCCATACAGCCATGTTGCTCCTTCTCCCATGCACACACACACACGTGCACGACCACCTCTGTACATGCGTAGTTGCGTCCTCGCACTCCTCATGGCAGATCAGTCACAGGCTCACCCCATGCAGACGCACAAGGACACGAGCAGAAACAGGTACCCACAGAGTCACACCGGGACGTTCCCACTCATGCACCGGTGAAGGCTGGCAGGCACGACCACGTATCTACAAATGCTCACATGCACAAACATGACGCGTGCCCACATCTGCTTTGCACGCATGCTCAGACTCTCTGTTACGACCGTGCACCCAATACGAGCCCTGGACATAAAACACCCATGCAACAGCTCGCACGCTTGCGCGTGCACGCTCCTACGAACATGCACAGCCGGGGAACCCACGCACTCGCTCACGCAGGCGTGCTCACACTCTCTTACATTTCACCGTGATCTGAGCAACGGCTTCTATGACTCCCAGACTGGACATGGCCACACACGTGTAGTTGGCTGAGTCCTTGACATCTGTGAGCTCCAAGACATTACGGCCCACAGGCATGTCATCTTCGGGCGTCAGGTCCTCTGCTCCCTGCATCCACTTGACGTAGGGCATGGGCGAACCCACGGCCACGCACGTGATGTTGACGTTGCCGCCGGGCATGATTTCATGGCTGACGGGTAAGATGGAGAAGCGAGGGGCCACACGGCGAACTGTGGATGAGACGCACAGAGGTAACAAAAAAACAAAACGAAACAGAACAAATAGAACAAAAAAAGAAAAAAAGAAAAGAAAAAGAAGAAAAGGGAGAAAAAGAAAAAAGAGCAAAAGATAATTTAAATATAGATGGGGTTTGTCAGCATTTATTTTCTTCCTTCATTAAAAACAAAACTAAAACTAAATAAATTAAAAAAAAAAAAAAAAAACAAAAAAAATTAAACTTCAAATAAATTTTTACTTCACAAACAATATATAGAATATAGACATAAAAGCGATATTTCATAGCAACAGGGTTCCATTGATCAAGATTAGACCCATCACAGCACAGATAAATACACAAAAATTTATTAGCAATTTCTCATCTTTACTGGCAAGAGCTGGCATGGCGAGCGTCGAAAAATCTCCTCCACAGCCGCTGGGGCCCCCAGCTCCCCGCTCCGCACCCCGGGAATCCTGCTCCTCCCCTTTTCCAGTGGAGTCCGATTCCCACATCACCTTCTCCCACGGCAAAACGCAACAGCCCTTCCACCACCACGGCCTGAAATGGGCCAGGTGCCTCCCCGTCTCCGGAGAGGGGCCCTCTCCCATCCGCCGCTCCGTGCCCGAGGGATGCTCCGGAGGTGGGGGGGTGGCGAGGAGAAGGCTGGGATGGAGATGGAAACTTCTCAAGATTTTGCCTTGTTGGACCCAGAGAATCCAACAGAAAGAGAAGTGTCTCATCCCCAAAGGCCACAGAGACCCCACTCGAAAAGCAAAGAGGCAAAAGTTCGAGAAAGGGAGGAGAGGGAGTCCCTGGAGCGGGACAGAATTTAGTCGGTGTCTGTGTGTGAGAAGCGTCCAGGGAGAGGCCGTCCCCCTGGAGCGAGAAAGAATGTGGAAAAGATGAGAAACTCTAATGAAATTTTTGTGGTTTTCGGGTATAGAAACCCTAACGAAGCCTCTTTAAGATCTGACACGGTTCCATCGATAGATGCAGCTCTCAGAGTCACAAACATCATGCAAAATAGGTAAAAAAGAGAGAGAGAAAAAGATAGAAAGAGAGAGGAAAATGCAGAGAAATATCATTTCTGGGCGGCTAGCAAACGCCCACATGGATACTGAATAGAAAGAGAGCGACAGAGAAAGGAAGGAAGACAAGGAGAAGGAGAACAAGGAAGGGAAGGGAGAAAGAAGAGAGAGAGAGAGAGAGGGAGGGGAGGGGGAAACCCACTTTAATGCTGCATACTTTTTCTAGCTGATGTGACCCAATGTGGTGGCTCACATTGTCACATCTCAGCCCTGGCGGAATAATAAATAGAATAGAATTAATAAGAAAAACAAGGTAATGAAACTTGAACGTTGAGAAAACAGTGACATGTTCTGTGCATCTCCTTAGCAGAGGTGGATGCAGCTTCCAGACCTGACACGGGAAGAACATGGACGCAAAGGGGAGGGTGCGGTTTCCTTGGCTCCATTTTCCGAACTAACGGGGCTGGCTGGCTCCTCCGTAGGGGTGAAAGCAGGAGAACGGACAAAGGAGAAATCCAAGTGGATCAAAGAGGCTCTGGGGAGGGAGCCGAGGGCAAGGTCCCATCCCGCAAGCACAGACGAAAGGATAGAGCCCGGGGAGCCGCAGGCAGAGAAAAGGAGCAGGGGATTCCTCCAGCCGGCCATGCAGCAAACCCCGCAGGCAGGGCGAGCGAGGGGGCGTTAGGGGTTCTGGGGGCCTGAAAAATACCTGTCCCTGCTGTCCTATTCCCGGGTAACCTCCCTAAAAAAAATCCGTGGCAGCTGCATCCATGCACAAGCAATGCAAAGGACATCCGAGCTTAGCACGCAATCACCCTTCCCAAATCCTAGTGCCTTAGATGTCCCCTGGGGCTGGTGTCTTAGGGTTTTCCAGCACCGATCTTCCAGCCCACTTCCCTGGCTGCTGCTCAACATGACGGATCTTTTCAGATGATAGGGGCGCTGCCAGGAGAGGGGGTGGCCGTTTTCCATTTAGTGGGGCTTCGTTAAACAAAAGTCCAGTACAGCCTCTGCCTCCTCCCGCAAGCCGACACGGGGATGTCAGCGCAGAAAGGTGTGCCCTTCCCATCGTGCTCTCAGACCCTGTTTTGCGCAGGTACCACTAGTCGGGAGCCGAAGGCGAGGAGGAGAAGCCTTCCACATCTGCGGCATTAGGAGCTCAGAGATGTCAAAGGAGAATTCCCGCATGCAGGGATTTGCGAAGAGAGCGGGTAGCATGCCCTCACCTCCAGGGTAGGCAGGGAAAGGACCGGCGTGCGGAGGGAAAGGCTGCAAACTCACCTGGACACTAACACTACAAGACGACTTTCTGCTTAGAGAAGGGTGTGAGGAGAGTACCAGGGCATTAGCCCAACTGCCGGCACCAGCACTGGCTCGAGAGCTGGCGACATGCTCCTGCCTCCCTCCTGCCACACCGCTACAGAAGACTTGCAGCCCTAGCCAGGAGCGTACGTCCCTGTTGCCTACTCCATCCTTCTTTCCACTGTCTGCTCCAGGAGGTCCCGCGTTTCAGAAAATGGAGCCATGTGAAGACCACCCCGGTCACAATCTGAGACAAGATGGAGAGAACTTGGAAAGAAACAAGTGGGGTCAACATGCAGACAGATCTGGGGTGGGGATGACTCTTCTGAGGAGGGGCTGGTATGTAACCTTCTGGAGGGGGAAGGCAAGGTGGGAAGAGGTGAGGAGAAATGGGGAGACATATGCCGGACAAGATCCGGTCAGCAAACAGCATCAACAGCAACAAACAACGGCAGGTGGGATGCAAACACTGAGTTGTCATGGAAACAGAAACAAGACAATTAATTCAAACTGAGGCTAATCACAAAGAAATAAAACCGAACTAAAAGAGAAGGTAAAAAAAAAAAAGAAAAAGGAAGAACAAACCAGAATTTAGTAACTGAAAAGCATCATTTGATGTATGGTGGAGTGCTGAGAATCGGAGTCTGAAGGGAACAGACTGCTGCTGTCTGTGGTTTCGGGCAGGGAAGAGATCCACTCACAAAACACAAGCTCAGGGCCACGGAGCCGGGGCCGTGCAGGGCACACTCACAAACCACCGCGAAGCAACTCTCCCCACCCTCCTCACAGCACCCAGGGCTTTGGGTCAGCTTCGGGGGCTCTCAGGGCAGCACGGCTTCCCGGCCCTTTTAATGGCATTTCTCACACTTAACTAATGGGAAGCAACCAGCACATCCGGATGCGAAAAGGGAGAATTTGGATTAAGGTTAATGCAAGAATAAAGGAGGCAGTAGCGTTCCTGTTGCGCATCCTGGTTTAAAAAAAGCTACACGCTCCCGTGTGTGCACAAATATACAAACGACCACACACCAGTCGAGGATGGGAAAACAATTCCAATATTAAATGTTGGAGACCTCAGCGAGTCCCTAGATACATCCCTGCTATGGCTCAGGGCCGTGACAACCGTGTTTACTGTAACAGGAAACACTTATAGGGCTCGTCTCTGGACACCAAGAACCATCGTGCTGCCGTTTGTTTTAATTGCCATCCCGCTCTGATTCGGCTGTTGACATGAGGTCTGTCAAGCTGAGAATCTCTGGGTCAGCCTTTAGGTCAAGGCCTAGGAGGAGGAGAGCGGTGGTGGGAGGAAAGCTTGAAGCGCAGCTAGAGATTGAATCAAGACCAATTTCAGCTCTGGGTCCAGCTGGGTTTCACACACAGCAGCTGAAAGAGTGAAATTTTACGTGTAAAAAATGCAGTGAAGAGATTCTTTCCATTTTGCTATCCAAGACATTCAAAGTACGGGAAAGAAATGAAGAACTGCCCTCCCTGGAAAGGAAAAGTTGGGATGGGGCAGTCAGGTCCCTACCTTATAAACACTTATCTAACACTTTTACCAATTTCTGGTTTCCAGAAGCACCTTCCCTGAGTTTCAGGGAGGTTTGGTTTCCATGACGGCTTTGTCAGAGCCGTTTCACAAAGCCAACCTTGCATGCATACATATGTGCATGCTCCATGTGCATGTGCAACACCTCCCGACATACACACACAAAGCAGGCACACACAAACACACATTTTCAACGGCCAAAAAACTCTCCGGAGCTTTTTTCAAACAAGGATACAGCTTGTTACTGACAGAACCAGATTTTGGAACTGGAGCTGGACATCTGTGATGCAAGTCAAATGACTTCAGTGCAGAGAAAGCATTTCTGAGTCACTGAAAGATTTCTTAAGTGCATCAGTTAGGAATCCATTCAATACTGCCTGCTGGATCCGTATTTCACACAGGCGGATCTGCATCCCAAATTCTGCTTAACATGACTTTCGTTAGAAACGGAACAGACCCGTAACTTTTCACACCCGTGTAAAGCCAATTGGTTTTGTTGCTGCTCATGGACGCAGAGAGGTTAACCCAGTTTGTGTTCTGTGAGTGGCATTTGCGGTGCGTTACTCTTTCCAACAAGAAGGTACCAATCATCATCGCTAAGGTTCCCCACCACCACCACGCAGTAAAAAAGAGCTGGGGTCCACGAGGTGAGAGATGCTTTGGAAAGGGACAGATTTACAGACCTGATCGGAGGAGACACTGGGAGATCCAGGGTTGACTTTTGCAACACCAGAATCCATCCTTAAAATGTGTTCCCAGGACGCGGCTAGCGAGAGAAATCTGAGGACCAACCAACCAGTTTGCGCTGAGGAAACCCAGCGGTTCCGCTTTTTAAGCCCCTTCCAGATTAGCTCAGGGAGAAAAATGTTGGAGGAGGAGGAGCGAGGTGGGGAAAGGAGAACGTACTAGACAAGAACCCGTCACTTCAAGCCCCGATTCACATTAAACCAACTGAAAGATAAACATATTTTATCTCTTAAAGAAGAAATTAATTGAAAAAGGAAACAAAAGAAAGTGAAGTGACTGGTTGAAAGCACCAAACAAAACCAAATGGTATTAAACATTTTGACACTCAGCAAGCTGCTGCTCCAAATGAGGTGAGAAGGCGGACATTATTGGCCATTTTGGTGAGACAGGAGTCATTCCGTCTTGCTCCAAAATGAGGAGGGGGTAGGGGAAAGGGTGCCAAAATAATGTGCAGCCTCTACGTTATTAGTGAAGCTTAGATTACACCTGTCCTCCCCTCCCAAAAGGTGGTCCGTCCCTGCCCCTCTGCTGTCCCAGCAGCCGCCGCTGCCTTCTCCCTCTCCCATTACAATCGCCAGTTCATTCCGCTGGGGCGAGATGCTGTTCGGGTTTGGATTTCCGACCTCCGCCCCTCCAGAGGACGAGATACATCCCTCCTCATGCCCATCTCCTTCCTAATTTCCTTCACGTTAAATAAAAGTAAGTAAATAGGTAGATAAATAAAGAATGAGACCAAGGCTTGGATTTGGTCTGGAGGAAATCCATTACCTTCCCAATCATTGTTACTTTCCCACTTAAAAACCACATCAGTTGAGCGACAGGCTGGCTGAACACCTCTGGTCTTTTGCAATTCTTTTTTGTTTCTGTTGCTTTTTACAGGATTGCACATAAAATAATCTGAACCCAATTGTTTTTCAAGCAGCTCTGTAACATTAAACACAGACTTCACTATTTTATTTTTGTTATTTTAATTTGACAAGGTGTAATCTAATTTTTTTTCCCCTAAAACAAAGAGAACAGCGATGCAAAAGGTGTAAGAGACACAGGCAGGCAGAGATTTCGAGATCAGTACAGCACAGTGTTCCTGCAAAGTGCCCTCTATAGAGAGATATACATATATATACATATAGACAGTTTGGATTTTTTTTGGTTTGGATTTTTTTTGGGGGGGTGGCTTTTTGTATCCATTTCCATTTCCTGATACCCTTGAGAAATCCTTCTGCAGAAACACAGCAAAGTCGTTTGTTTGCCTGGTTCGGTTTTAAACTAGAATTTCAGAGCTGAGGACACCCCAAACACGGACAGGGCGCTCCCCCACCCATGGAAGTGCTAACGTCACGCTTAAAAATCGTCACAGAACTCTCCCTCCCTAAATTCCAGCATCTGGAAAATGGCACTACAGGGGCAGCTGTACGAACCAGCGGTGGTTCTGCCTCCCTCCTTTTCCATTCAAGGATTTATTAATGGGAGTCTAAAAAGGTATTAAAATTCCTACATTTTAAAACATCGGTGATTGTTTTGACCTTGTGGCTATTTGTTAAATCTACAGTGCAACTGAAATTATTTCCTTCTAACCTCTAAGCGGCCTTGAAAGCAAAAAGCTTAGCAACCGTTCCACTTGTCTACTGAGGGACGGGCTGAGCAACCGGCAGCTCCGGTTTAATGGTGAAATTACACGAGCCAAACTTAACCCAGGATCAGACTATGGACTAAATTATTCGTTAAATTAGTCACATTTTAATACATTTGGAAGCTTTATTTCCTGAGGTCCTAGGCACACTAATTCTGCGTTTTCTATGCCTTTTATTTTAATTGATTTCAACTAGTTTTGCTGTCACGTATTTAGCCCTGGCTTGCTGTGGTACTCAGTCTCTCAATGAGTTGAGGTTTTCCAGAGAACCTTGGAAAATATTTGAAATGTTCTCAGCAG
>NW_010258767.1:11030-28060 GCF_000690775.1 Eurypyga helias
GATTCTGGGTGACTAAGCACTGTACTCGACTCCTGCACCAGAAGAGACACGGCCTAAGCAGGCGCAGCGAGCGCACTGTGCTGTTTTAAATGCCTGCTGCAACTTTTAAAACTCCCTGGGCTTGAAAAGAGCAGAGCAACAAGAAGCTCGAGCGGAGAGGAAAAAGCATTATCCTCGCAGCAGCACAACTGCTGCCTTTTGTAACTCCTGACAGGGCACCACGGTGTGAAAGAGGGGAAAATTTTTAATTCTGGTAAATTCAACCATGACTATTTGTCCTGTACCAACAGCAGCAGCTCTGCTTGCTCAGAGGTTGCCAAAGGCCAGCCCACACAGCTCTACGTGCGTCGTTCATTCTTCCTGTCCTCTGCGAGATGGAAGAGCACGCAGAGACACTCGGTCCCTTCCATACAGAGCTCTGTCTTGAGCCAAGCAGCTGGCTATTTGGATCAAAACAGAGCCATCGACGTGGAACTCTGAAGCTTTCAAAATTAAGAGGAGAGCTACAAACTGCTCCGTTTCAAAGGGACAAACCAGCTGTGGCCACAGCTCCCGGGCAAGCAGACATACACCCTCCCCGAGGCAAAGCTTGGACCTTGCACGTGTTCTCATGTGAGAAAAATACCGTCAGGTCTGAGTGATTCAACCTGGTTTTATCCACTGAAGTGGAGTAAGCATCTTGGCCCTTTTGGGCAAGATTCAAAGCCTCTTAAGGCTAAAAATGCGTCCCTTCCATCCTGGCTGGATCAAGGCCATGCAGCTCTCTGCGTGGAAGCTATACACGGACACTGGCTTTCTGATGAGCTACGAGAAGTGCCAGGCTCTCCAACCAGCCTCCCCTGTGCCCAGCGGGTCCCTGTCGCTGTGCAAGGAGAGGCACGGAGCTCTCAACCACCACCACTCGAACAGACATCTCCTGGTGTCCAGGACTTGGAATCTGTCCCTGCAGTCAGCAGGGGCCAGAAGGTCGATAGTGTTTGTGTCCCTAGGGATACAGGGGAGCATCCAATGAGACTGTGGAAAGCCAGGTGAATTGTACAGCTCCCATAAAAATCAGCATCCCCATCTTACGGCGTGCTGACTTGCCTCCTAGAACTGTGTCTTTCCCTTCACTGACCACGGGTGAAATCTGGACAGCTAGCTCAGCCTGGAAACTTTCTACACCCTAGGCTGGTGGCACAACTCACCTCACCTACTTCTCATCTGCTTCTGCACGTCTCCAGAAAGATACTTCTGCATCTGATACTGGAAATTCCCTGTTAGAGCAGACTCTTTGTTATTTTGTGCCACGGCATGATCTGATCTGTAATAACACACAAGGCAAACCCTTAACCAGTAATTTCAAGACCATGCCCACTATTTCTAGCAAACCATATAAGCTCTTCTAGTCAGGTATCAAGTCCCTGTTTCCTCGCCCAGTGTCATTCCAGCCTCTTGTGACTACATCCAATTTAGCTTTAGCTGTTTATGCTGTTGATATTATTATTATTTTTACTGGCTCTTATGGAAGAATTTAATCTCAAAACCTTCTCAGATCACAAGAGATTCTAGCAGCAGCAGTGCGGTTTGGACATGTTAGAAATACTTTATAAAAGATAAAATAAAGAAATAAAAAACAATGGTGTATAAATCCCTTTTTAATTGCACCTAAGCCCTGAAATTCAAACTCCTATTCATGAAGGAAAATCCTGTAATTAGTAGTGATTATCACCTTTTAGTCCGAGGCAGGAGAGAGGTGGGATGGGAACACCTCACTTCAGATACTATTCCTCCTCTCTTGCTCTTTATAAATAGAACCAGCTTTTTTTCTTCTTTTTTTTTTCTTTTTCTTTAAATAGAGCACTGGGGCTGGGGGATGTCTTTTGGCTATTGTGGGCGTCAGAGTCAGAAGAGCCACAGCTGGCCGCTTCAGAAAGATATTATCAACAGTGCAGCATTTCGGAGTGGTACTCTTGTATCTAAGGGGAGAGGGGGAGAGACTTGAAAGGGGAGGGGAGAATACCAGCACTGAGGGTCCGAGCACTGAAATCTCAGCAATTTAAGAAAAAGAGAAGGACAGACAGAGAGAAAGAGAGAGATAGAGAAAGAGAGAGACAGATACTGTGTCAATACTGCACTGGATTTCTCAAAAATCACACAGCTTTAATACCTGTACACTAGGAAAGCCACTCCTTTGGTAGATTATCGAGTAGTGAGGACTGATGGGCAGAGGGAAATGCATAAACAGGGAAAGGAAGGGCATTCAATTCTGCAAAGGGCAACAGCACCAAGCACCAATGGTACAACTACCACACTGCAAACCCCCACCTGTTCACTATCCCATGTGGCTCGCCCTCTCAGGATGCACACATGGGAGGCAACAGAGGCTTAATGGGGATAAACAGGGAGATGAGAAGAGGGAAAAGAGGCATTTTCAGCTAGAATGTAACTTGTCAGATTTCTCGCTGCTGTTTACAATAGAGATGCAGCTGCCAGATGTGTCCCAGCAGCCTCTTTTCGTGTCTACCACTGCTGGATTTCTCTTTCCACACTCCTCCAGAAAGGAGGGCTTTCCATCTCTGGACCTGGCTGGTTTTCAGGGTGCCTGCAGCCAGACAATAATGGTTCAAGGACAGGGAAGAAAGAGGATAAATGGGGAGGGGCAGAGCCATGAGACCCAGGTCCCCTTCTGCAGGAGGTGGCTGGCTGCCCTTCATGCCGGACACTGCACGGACGGGGCATCACCCTCCTACAAGGGCATCTGCCCAGCGCAGTGCCCGCTGCTGGGGCTCTCCACGCCCACGGGGGTTAGAGGAAGCTGCGTGGGGTTCAGTGACACGGCAGGCAGCTTTCTGCCTCTGCCCACGCCGGGCTGGCAGCAGATCAGCTCCCATGCGCAGGGTCTTAGGGACTGCTGGAGGGAAAGGGTTAGCAGGGAGCGAGTCCTGCATCACTGGGGAAGCCCTTCGGAGCAGGGATCAGGGATTTGCTTTGTGTGCAGGATGTGGAACAAGAGCCACACCTCCAAGAAACAGGTAAGTAATAACGTGACCCAGGGTCTGCTCTAACTCTTGGAATGACACCCTGGCTTCTTACCATCTTTTCCACTTCCCAGATCCCTCCCTCCCCCCAGAACAAAGGCTGGTCCCCAACAGCAGGGCTTCCATGGACAGGCGTTAGAGCTGTGTGACTCCTTTCCTCCTGGAGGGATTGAGGAGTTCAGTTACCACCGGGTGGGCAGGAACACTGGCTTCTCACAATGCGTTTGGAATAAACTACAGCACAGCATAACCAATCAAAACTGAAATAGGAAATCAAGAGAAAGCAAAAAACCCAACGAAACAAAAAATTTAGAACGGAAGAGTAAATCCACTTCAAATAAACCAGAATTGTAAAAGAAACCAAACTATACATATTTATAGAGAGAAAATAATTCATAATTAATTTAAAAAGTGGCATGCAAAGAAGATTGTTACATTCTCCTATCATGCATCAGGCCCAATGTCCAAACGGCAAGGTAACCATGACGACAAAGAAGTGCAAGAACTCAGCAACATTACCAAAGGATGCATAGAGAGGCCCACAATGCAACTCAACTCATCTCGGCGAGACCCGGGAACGGGCGGGTCTCGCTCATCTTAAAGATTTCTTGCTTTTTCTTTTTTTTTTTCTTAATTTTATTTTTTTTTTCTCTTAAGAATGTAAAAATGTGGGTAAAGAAAGTAAAAAAGAAAAAAACCACACCAACCTTCTCGTAGCTCTGAGGGATGTTAAGGGGGTTTGATGCGGAACACAATGACATGAGGAGAAGAGAAAAATAGGGGAAACACAGAGAGAGTAAAAAAAGGCCTTCTCAAGGCTGTCAGCTGCAAATTGATTGTTTTCTTTCTCTTAACCAAAATCAAAAGAAAGGAAAAAAAATGAAGATAGTAACGACCCTCCTTCCTGCCTTCCTAACTTTCCCCCTCCCATCCAGCTGGGTCCCTCTGGTTTCAGAACAACAGGCTCGGTACAGCGGTCAGACCGTGAGCAATCCTCGCGCGCAGTCAGCACCCGGCAGAGGTGCCAACCCCAGCAAGGAGTTCTCACTTCCGTAAGTCCACCTGCGCTTCCGAGAAGGGGGAGCGGAACCCGCAGCAGGCAGAGAAGGCCGATACAAAGGAGATCCCACGCTGGAAATCCGCTCCCCCCGCCCATGCTCCCCCCAGCCCCCACACCCGGCCCTGCTTGCGCTAACTCCACAATGGGACTGAATAAGGAAAAAGAAATAATTAGAAGAAAAGAAAAGCAAACCAAAACCAAAACATTTCCTTGCAATGTTCAAACTTACAACTCCTATCCCAGGTGTTCTATAGAGACAAGCATGTTATGGGAGAAACAAGTCAATTGGAAACACGGGAGTGTTCGAGACTCTTTCGAAACAAAAAACGGGAAGAAAAATGCGCATGAACTTTCCCTCCCACCAAAGCAAATCCATTTCAGAAATCTGTTACCTTTCCACGATATTAACACACAAGAAACATGGAATTAAACAGCATGAAAAACACCCAAACCACAGGCTGAACTGGCTTACACAGTGTTTTCTGCACTCTCTCGGCCGGCTTTGTTTTCCAGGCAGGCCTCGGCTACGCACAGGCCAGCTTGGACAGAAAGAGGGCTATCCACCTGGAGCCGACACTTATCCAGGTGTGGAGACAAGCGACTCCACGGTTACCACCTTTGTCTCCTGGGTAGTTTCCGAGTGGCCAGAAAGGTAGAGGAAATTTATAAACAAAAGAATAATGAAAAATCCCCACATTTTTTCCTGTTTCTTTTTTTTTTTTTAAAAAAGAATAAGGCAAAACATTCCAGCTAAGCTGTCTGCGAAGGATTTAACCCGGAATTAGTAGCAGATCCAGATTTACATTCCCAAAAGAAGAATTTCGGGGCCCAGGCGACAGGGCAAATTTCAAACGCAATTTTCCAGCTGGCCACAAAAGGCTATTTAAAAATTTAGCTTGGAAACATTAAATTATTAAAAGCCTTCTCTCCATGTGCATGTGATTTAGTGAGCGTGAGACACGAGAGAGAGAGAAAGAGAGAGAGAAAGGAGTGCACACAGGAGCATGGCTCTGCGGAGTTAACGTGAGTGTAGGTGGGAGGCGCTTCCTCTGTCGATGGGATGGCAATGGGAACAGTTTGCTGGGATGTAACTTTTCTTTTTTCCTCCCAATGGTATTTTTCTTTTTTTTGTTGGTTTGTTTTTTTTTAAAAAAAGCGAGAAGGACCAGCCCTGCTCTCTCATTACCAAAAGGGTTTTGCTGTGGAAAGATGTTAAACCAAAGCTACACACAAAATAGCACAGGTCAGAAAGATTAAAATAACAAAGCAAGCAGAAAGGCTGTTGCCCCCCTGGGTGTGTGAACATCGAGGGGGCACCAAGCAGAAGCCAATCCCCCTGTCATCTGTTCCCCACGCTACACAGGTGAAGGAATCTGTCACCGCGGCGGCGATGTCTGCTGGCCGTCTCCAGCTTTCTGTGAGCCTGTGCCCACGGCCAGCGTTCCTGCCCAAGGAGCCAGTGACAAATTACGGCTGGCAAAGGGAAAACCAGCTGGGGCTTAGGCGAGAAGTGAGAATGCACCCTCTTCTTGCAATCTGGTAAGATCCAGGGGCCAGGGAGCTCAGTGGAGGGGGCTGAGAGGGTCCTCCCCTCCTCTCACACCCACACCAGTAGAACTGAAACTCACTTCCAGAGAACAGGGATACTTTGGGAGAAAAGGGGATTATGGCCTCTTTGCAGCCAAAGCTGTCCATTCCCCTCTGGGCTCTGCAGGCTGATGCTGGCAGACTCTTGGTCACACTATTTTGGGTCATACTCGACTTCGCTGTGGGTGACACAGCCTTGTGCTGCTGCTCTGCATCTCTGGGGCGGTAGCTGGAGCCACCGGCAACGGTGAGGAAGTCAGGGTGCACCGGGATCCCCTCGCAAGCTCAGCAGCGCACTGTAAGGATCCAGCCGGTTAACAGCAGTGCGTCCCCTGCACTCGGACAGGATCGGATCGAACGGCTGGGGGCAAAGGAAGGCCATGGGGAGGGGGGTATTTGCCAGGGTTGTGAGCTGATGCGCTCCCTACCTCTCACGTAAAGGTTAGCAGGGGAGGAGTAGCGCACCCCGGCGCTGTTGCTGGCGACGCATTCATACTTCCCCTGGTCCGTCTCCTCGCTGCTTTCGATCTGCAGGCCACCTGGGAGGAGAGAAGAAGACCGCAGCAAAGACACCATCATCACCATTCTGCCTTGTTTTTAAGAGACAGCAATAGCAGCAATGTTTTGCTTTTTCCTCCCCTGGGGCTAACACACGCTGGGACATTGCTCGGGGGTCTTGGGCTACGAGCTCGGGAAGCACCGAGCCCTCTGCCGCCATCCGCTGATGTCTGTGCCCAGCGTTAACATACCCAAGGGGAAGAGAAAATGTAACACCCCCCCGCACCCCGTACGAAGTGGTAGTCTCCACGCTGAAATGATCAGCAAAAGTCCCAACTTCGTGGCTCCTGCAATGCAGGCATCCTGCACCAGAACTCAGGAAATCAACTTCAATAATCCATATTACTGTGATCCCCAGAATTCCATCGGAAGGCAGTTGACTTTCCACGCTCGATTTGAAGCGGTGACCGTAACACCAAAAGGCTTTGTCACTCACTGCCTAGGATCCCTGGAGCATTTTTAGCACCACTGCCTTTGTTTTGTGCTTAAATACCTGATTCACAGGAAGCTTACAGGAGATAAGAGTCAGTGTGAAAAGCACCTTACCAACAGTGACTATTCCCAAGGGAAAAACCCTGTAAATACTGCATTGGAACTTCAAAATTGCCTGTGTGGTTTACACCGAGTGGGCCAAAAGGATTAAGGTTTTTCTTAAACCTGTACATTATTGCAGCCTGAAAGAATATACCCAGAGCCCATACTAAACACTCCTGTAAGCAAACATGCAGAGATATGCAGCATGTAACTACATGGAAGAAAATTGCCTCATTTACCTCAGAAGGCTTCATCCCTGCAAAACTCCCGTTAAAATACATACTACATCAATAATTCAACAGGCTATCAAATGTTTTATGTATTAGGAGTACATGATTGTACTACAGATACGGACAGAGCTCACATGTGGTTAAGACTCTTAACTCCCGTCTCTGGGAAAAAAACCTAAATATGAAAACCAAACAATTCCAGCTCCGCGTAATATTACTGATAAAATCTTAAGCGAGAAAAGCGCAAATGGTATCATTGTTGGTTGCAGACACAGCCTCTTCAGGAAGGAGGAACCATCGTGTTGGCATGAGGAGGACGCGGAGCTCACGTTCCTCTGTGTGTGCCTGGGTGAGCAAGGACGGCGCGTGGGAAGACGTGAGGCTGTGAGAGTGTTTGTGACAGGGATGGGGTGCGATAGCGCGACTCCCGCCAGCATCCACTGTGCCTGGTAGCTCCCAAAGGCAGAACAGAGCGAATTAAAAAACAAAAACAACCCCACCCAAGCCACTAAACCAAACGAAATTCATTTGAAAAGAATCCGTGGGTATTTCAGAATAGGAGTTAGAAACCAAAACAGACTGAGGCTTCACACCGAGACGTCAGCTGAGCGTATTTCGTACTGAATTACAGCTTGAGCATGCTCTGCCATCGGAAAGCTCCGCTTTAGGGAGAGCTGGCCTGTGAGTTTTCCCAGAAATTTCTGTTAAATTAAGTGGGTTGCTTCCACGGGTTCCAGGAAAACGTTTTGTGTGGCTCACGAGCTCCGCTCGTCTGAGTGTACGCAAGGGGAGACGCCACGCTGCAGAGCAGGACCAGAACCACGCGCTGCAGGCCGGCAGCCTCGCCGCGGGAATCGGGACTCTCCCCGTTCATCCCGGCACTGCAGCCTTGCTGGTGAATGCAGTGGGGGAAATCATACTGCAGGGAGGTCAGTGAGGCTTCAGCACTTGTCAGGAGCCAATGAGACGATGCGTGAAACAGTAAATCTCACCTACAGCACCTCCTGTTGCTTTTACCAGCAAGGAATTATGGACTTCTAAATTTGCCAGCGTAGATAAAACCAAAGCAGGGTCTGCCAGGGGGTGCACACCCAATTCCAGCTGACTTTCCGTGACAGCTTGAGGTCTGCTACCTTTTTTGGCTCCATTAAAGAAACGGTGCAGAAGCTACTTACCACGGGTATCTTTCCCAGAGAAACCTAAGGGTAGGAGAGTGGGGAGGAAGAGGAAAGGCAGCTCTGAAGCCAAATAAATAAGTATGCTGAGATGGTACGTGCTGAAGATCTGACGGGGCAAAGGACTGGAAAATTTTCACCACCATCAGTGGATTGAGAGCACTTTGCACCAAACAAGAGAAGGTCCTAAGTATTTACCAAAAGCTTTGATTGCATTTACTGCTCAAGATAAACTTCAGTCCTTCACAGTCCTGGAGAGATTAGCTCTTAAAACTCTGTGTCATAAATCTGAGGCAGCACAGCCTGAGACGTTATTAGAAGAACAGTATCAGTATTACCAAGTGCACCCAGCAAACAAAAAAGGACATTATAACCATATATAAAATAAAGACAGGTATAAAAAAGAAATATTCAGAGGTGAAGCAGGACAAGAAAACATAACAACATCAACAAGAATCTGTACTGAGCACAGGTCAATGAAACAGGAACTGAGTGGAGAGAAGTGTTTGGAGAGTGGGTGAGTGAGTGAGCTGGGGGTGTCTTACCTCGGATCGGTGTACCTTCTGCAAAGAAAACAAAGAAAGTAAGTGAAAAGACTGTAAAACCCCAAACACCTGGACTGCCCGTGGGAAAAGGACCTGAGTCAAGGAAGACAGTTCCCAGTAGGAAACTTCCTGCTCTACCTCATCTCAAATTATAGGGACAGACTGAAGAGGGCTCGGGGGATGTCAGGTAGGGATGCCCTTTTTAAAGCACTCCAATTCAGCTGGCTGTTCACAAAGCCTCCACGGCCCGTGGCTTGAAGAGTCTTAAGACTGGCTCCATTTTGTTGCTAAGCAAGGAAAATCTTCCACCTCCCAGCTAATGTTACTGCTTGCTACCTGCAGAACATACGACGAACCTGCATTTATCTTCATCACTCCCAGGGAATGGGGTTGGCATTATGGCCACGTTAGCCCCGACAGGGAAAGGAACATCCAGGTACCCTGCATCACATTAGGAGCTGCAGGTTTGATCCCACCTTTGCCAGCAAATTCCCAGGTCCAAACTTTAGTTATTGGCACAGATGAGTGAGGAATTCAACGCACGCCCTTAGCAGGACCTCCAGCTACCCTTCAGCGGCTCGGCACAGAGACTGAAGCCAGATGCCCTGCACTAAAGGCCACGCTACTGTGCAAGTGGAAAGGCCACCTCATGCAACTGCTCTGAAACTGCCCTGACGCCAGTGCAGGAGGGAGGTTGAATGGAGAGACGAGAGTCCTGCTACACTTGCTTGTTGACTACCTCTCCCCTGGGTTATTTTTATTCAGACCCCCTCCCGTTGTCTCTAGTGCCTAACCTGAGTCTCCTGCTTGGGCAGGTCTCTCAGATGAGAGGAGGTGACACTGTGCTTGATGCACCATGTCACAGTCAATGGTAAAACCTCTATCCCCCCGTCTGACCTCCTGAGGTTGCAACCATCTTCCTTTGAAAACACGGCAGGTCCTTTTGCTCACAGTGGCATTCAAACTTGTCACACAGCTTATCAAAGAAGGGAGTTCAGTCGGTTGGTTTTTACCCCAATCCTGAGAACAGGGCAGATTCCGCAGTTACAAGTATTGCCTCTTACTAGGGAGAAATGCAAGAGCCTCTCAGCAACGGTAACAATGCATCACTCTGCAGCATCTCCCAGGCAGGGCTGCATAGCACAGACACGATAAATATCAGCCTTGCACTCTCTCCTCTCCCCCAGCAGCATTACTACCCCCACTCTACAGACGGGGAAACCGAGGTAGAGGTGAAGCGACTTGCCCAAGGTCACAGAGGGAAGGCTGTGGCAGAGGCAACAACAGGAGTCCAAGCCTCCTGCGTGCCAATCTTCTGCCTTAACACCAGAAAACCCCTTCCCTCCTCATCCTTCAGCCCTGCTCATCCTTCTTGCGCTGCGGTTCAATCCTCCATTTTCAGGATAGAAGGTAAAAATATACAGATACTGGTTACAGTTCACCTTTATTTTTCAAAGGAGATGAGGGGAGAGAGGTATTACAGTGTTAGGGTATTAGGTTCTAGTTATACTCAGCTTCTAGTTAAGAGGTTAGGTTATTTGCTGGAGAAAAGTTAGCATCTAGTTAGGGTTAGGAACTCGCTAAGGTTAATAAAGCAGGCTGGTTAGCTACCAGGAGAAAGGTTGGAGAGACAGCGCTTGAAAGAGAAAGAGGTGGGGGGAGCGTGTACTTGGGCAGATCTCCACACAGGAGACGGCAGGAAGGTTTTAAAAAGCGAGCGAGAGAGACTAAGCAGCAAAGGGTTATAGTTCAATTCAGTGGAAATAAAAACAGCCTCTGATACATCCTTCTGTCTCAAAAGTGGAGTGAAAATCTGCCATCTGTGGCACAAATCTGGAACACGGCTAATGGGAAGAGGGGAAGAGACCCCAACAGCCCCCACTGCTATACGGCTTCTTTGCCCTTGGCTAAGCCTGGCAATTTCCTGCAAAGATTCACTCTAATTGACAGGAAAACACCCTGGAAGTTAGAGCTATATAAGCACAGATACAACAGCAGCCGTTGCCTTCTCGTGTCATTGTAGGTTAGTTACTCCCTGTTCCCTCTAAGCATCAGCGCTGCCCCTGGAAATAGGTTGTCAGCAGCTCTTGGAGTCAGACTGTCTTGGAGACAGTGCTCTTGGGGAGCAAGACCAGCCAAGCCACGCCACCTCAGCCTTTCCAGTTCTAACTCTGGCACACGGGACCCAGTGGTGAGGAGCACAACATGTTATGGAAGATGCCCCAGAGCACGGAGGGAGGGGACAGGATTTGAATCAAACTGAGATCATGAACTTACACGGGAAGAGCAGTTTGACTGGCCGCAGGGACACAGATGGTAGATTTTCACTACTGGGAGTTTCACATCTAACCAGCTCCATGTTCAATATCGGGGCAGCAGGATGGTGCTCGAAGAGGATTTGAAATAAATTAATTACTCTGAGGAATTCTGGCAGGTCCTGTAAGATTTCCTAAGGAGTGGGGGAGGAGGCAGTAGCTGGCTTTCCTGGTGCCCTGACAGAGCAGGAGCCAACGCACGAGGCTGCTGTGTAGAGCAGAGTACGGGCACCAGCTTTGCAGGAAAACTGATGGAGGGAGAACTCACACTGGACGCTGACTTTCTGAGTGAAAAGTTAGTTTTGAGATGCCACGTGCAAATTATTCATACTGCCTTCCACGGCATCCCAGGATCTGTAAATCTGCCTATTTAGGGCAAATTTTGAGGCTGCAGGAGCCCAGATGGCCAGCGTAGTGTTTAGCAGCAGAGGCAAAAGGCAGCTTAAAGGACACGCCTCTGGATTATAAAGGGCCAAGAAGGTGGCAAAATAGCACGTGCAGGTGTCCCCCCCTGTGACAGAGGATGGGATCTGCTCTTCCATCATCCTTCCTCTGACTTCCCACACAGCAAGCCGCCTACGGATTCTCTAAGCCTTGAAAACAAGGAGAGAAGGAAAGTCACCATTGCCATGGTAATGACAGAAAACACATCCCCACCTTCTGTCAGGCCACGTGTGAGAACATGTGTGTGCTGTGCTCCTCTCCCGAGGGCTGGAGAGAGCTTTCTGTTCCAAACAAGCCAGAAATCATCAAGGGTCTTCTGCAATTTTAAAATGCCGGATCCTGGCTGACAGCTGCAATTGCGACATCTCTAGTAACAAAAGGGGACTTGGCACACGGAGGAAATGTGACGTGAGCTCTGCAGACAGGCTCCTGGCTTCCCAAGGGATGGAGAGGACCTGGAGGGGGGGTGCTTTCCTCTGCTCAACCCCTTCCCATAGCCAATGACCTGTGATTTACAGCTTCAATTTGAAAGTGCCGCACTCCCACCTCTCCCTCCTGAAAATGCCAATAACCCCGTTAGATGTGAAACTCCAAGACCTCCTGCAGGTGTGAACACAATTATCACAGTTCCAGGGTACAAGCTATTGTGTAATTGGGGAATTCCAGGACAACTGTTGCTAAGTTACAAAAAAAATCTATCCAATGTTAGGAGGTTCATATTTAGCTGTTACGTCTTTATACAGATATATTAGTTAGGATGATGATCATTCTTTTTGTAGCCTGCAATACCCCTGCAGAAATTCGTTAAGAGGGCAGAATACCCCTACTGAAAGAGTTAGTAGAAGAAATGCATAGCATGCCTCTCAAGAAGCTGTTACAAAGGAATTAGTTTAAAGGGCAAGGGTTACAGATCTGGACATTAGCAGGTTTGGGGTTTTTTGGTTTGGTGGGGTTTGTTTTAATTGAACAAACTTACCAAAGGTCTCTGAATGTTACCAAAAAAGGTGAAAAAAAAAAGAAAAAAGTTTGTTATAGCCAGTTATTCAGAAAGCAGAAGACAACACACAAGACACAAGAGGTTTTAGTGTTTCCCTGATGTGAGAAGGTGGCTGCAGGCTGCTGCCGTTATCCCCCCTAGGTGGCACGGCTGAGCAAGGACACCGGCTTCTCCTTTAAATGAGACTGCTTGCGCTGGGGTTAGGCAGGAATTTCTCTTCCACCACCAAGACCACTTAAATTTCCACAACCTGGGTCTCTGAGGGAAGCTGGCACCTATATAGATGTTCTTCCCAGTCTCCTTTCACTGACAATTCAGCTTTTCATTCAGTCAAAACCCACGAGTGTTAAAACATTCCCAGTCGCTTGGAAAGTTTATCGCGACGTGCAAAGGAGAAAAAGAAATACTGGATAGCGAGAACCCTCGATGGTTAATGACATATCACCTGTTTCTCAATTATACTGAAGACCTGCAAAATAACGGGTCCACAGGATGATGTGCTATAATGACCACGGTCTCCGAGGTCCATTTATATTGCCAGTCAAACATTCAGGTTTTTTAATATAAATGGGAACCAAATCTGGACACGGTTACCCAATTTTGAAGAGCTCCGTGTATGACATTTCACTTGTACCTTTTAATGAGCTAATTTGCATGTTTGCCACTAACTCATACATTGATATAAATTCAGTTCTTAGCACCCTCAGCAATAAAGCAGCGTGGCTGCTATCCTGATGTCTTTCTCCCGGGTGACTGTCCTGTCCCGCTGCTCCCTCAGCCTGCCCCATCCCAGCCTCCATCGGGGAGCACCGCACAGCCAAGTCTCCAGAGACACCCGTCACCCGCTGCTCTGCTAAGCCTGTTTGCGCCAAGTGCCGCAATGAAGTCGTGATTTAGTCCCAAGGTCACTCCTCCTCCCTGCACTCCTATTCACAGGGGGCTTGTCAAACACCCCTTAGCTGGGGGTGACTGTTAATCCCCAAGAAGCCGGGCTGGAGTCACACTGGTGACTGTGGGTGAGAGACACTGAGGCTCATTAGCAGTGTCCTGAAGCATCCAATGCCCTAATGTGTGCTAGTGCCACACTTCTGGCAGCAAAGTTTGTTTTCTGGAAAGATAAATGTATTAAATTAAGCTCTGACTTTAGCAGCACTCATCCCATCGGAGCTCAAACAGGCATCACCTCGCACATCACACTCAGGTTACAAATACACACATCAATCTGCTCTGCCTGGGTCTTAAAACAAACTCCTTCCCACTGACTAAATTACTAACACAGTGCAGGTGACCCTAATGTTAATAAGTTTTGCACTTTCACAAGCCTTTGCATCACAGAACGTGCAAGTTTTGAAAGGCCATAAAAGCAGATGAAACAGGAGAACTCCGAAATCCTGACTGTCCAGGAATCTGCACTCCCTTTCACACCAGCAACAGGTTTCTGCCTCTGAGGACAACAGGGATGCTTCAGGGTTTCACCAGTTTACCAATTCAAAGCATCTGTAAATGAGATGAATTCTCAGCAGGTATCCTCTCATTTACCAGAAAGGCCAAGAGTTCACTCTGAGGCTAACCAATTCACTGGCATAAAAACGCAGCACTCGGGTGGCTTTAAGGAAAACACCAGATCAAACCCAGTTAAAGAGTATAAAGGCATTCTAGCAAGATGATAAGTGTATTAAAAATAATCTGCCTGTGCATTACTCACACTTCAGATCACGGTCACAGAGCATGATATAATTCTAGTTTACCTCTCATTATTTATGCTGAGTGATTTTTTTTATTTGCATTTGCCTCAGCTGTTATGATAAAACAGGGAGGTCAATCTCATCTGTGTTTGCAGGATTCAACAATCCATTCTAATTCAACAAAGCAGTTTAAGTATCTGCTTGTAAGTTTGCTTCACTGAGTAAGGAGGCATTTATGCAGGTGTGTCATAGCTACCATGAACTGGAACTACGCTCAATCTTTTCCACTGGTGGCCCACAGTAAAAATCTTCACATGGAACCTTTGCCAAAAAAGGTCAGAAAAAAACCAGGCGGTTCCATTCCCTGACGTTCAGACCCAGCATTAGAGTCAGAACGGGCTTCTTCAGAGCCAGGGGGTCTGGGCAGCGGTCGGCTGGGGCTTGACTGGCTGACTTGTAAAATGTCTAACACGAATGGAGCAGCCCCAGTTGCTTCACTGAAGCCTCTGCTTTCCCTCTGCCTACAACAATGCCATTCTCTTGCCAACACACGCTGGAAAATGCTCCACCTCTCTTGGCCAAAGGAATGTTCAGAGTGGCTGAAGTGATGCGAGTGCTTGCTAGGTCCAACCACACAGACACGTTTTCTCTAGGCTGGGTCAAAGCAGTCAGTCCAAGCAGTTACTTGAAAATATTTCCCGGGTTAGTTTTTGTCAAAAGGTAAAACTTCCAAAGCTTGTTTCATATTTGCAGTTCTCAGAGAGAAATTAAGGTGTGTTTTAAGCTGAGCAATGGAAGTGCTTTATCAGTAGTATTCAAAATAAATATACCTGTGCCCTCCTTGCATGCACACTCACACAGGGAAGTGGCAGATTTAACAAGTATAAAAACAGCTCCTGAGATGTGAATATTAAGAGATGTCAGGTTGACACACACACAAACAACAAACATAAAACAAACATGAGAGACAGATGGACAAGCAGATGGGGTAAGACGGAAAACTGACAGGAGCCACGGAGCTGGGGTACATCTGTTCATGGAGAGCCGCTCCACGGGCAGTGCCACTGAGCACCAAGGAGTCACTCCAGAACGCTCACAACTGCTCTCCAGCGATGACTGCAGGGACTTGATGCCGCAGAGATCCTGCAAGAGCTGTTCCTCAGTGCCAGCTCTGTCAGTCTGCACCAACAGCATCATGTTTTGACAGTCAGAGGCTATCTGAGCTGTGGACCCTCAACCAGATGCATGTGGCCTGAAGTGCCATGTCTGCTGTAGTGGTTTTCTTTCTTCCTTACCCTGTTCCTGGTCTGAGGAAGAAACCCTCAGCTCCCATCCAGTCCCCAGTCCCCCTTGAGCTGGAAGAGCACCATTATCTAATTACTGCATCTCCTGGATGGGAATCAGCTTCCCTGCTGTGACTCTCTTTATGTCACCCAGGCAGTAGGGAAGGCCAGGAGGAGGGGTTGGAGGGGAAAATACTCCAACCACTCCTTGAGTAAGAACATGAGTCCCAAAACCAAAGAAAAGCTAATGCCCCAATCCACACCAGTGGTGCCCGTGTCTTGTCAGCCCTCTCTTCTACTTCAGAAACCTGAGCGGTCTCTTCACGCCTCTGTCTAGGTCTCAATTCCTCCAATCTCACGCAGAGACCTTACCTGATCTCAGTTGTTTTATTCTCCCATTGCTTGAGCTGGGGTCGACAGGCAGGAAATCTTTAAACCAAGTGATCTCTGGGTCTGGGTTCCCACTGGCCGCACAGAGCATCGTGGCTGTTCGTGTCCGCTCCACCACCTTCAGCTGGGGCCCCATATCAATGTTTGGGAAGCCAGGAGGTAACTGGTCCTCTGGTGAGAGAGAGCAAGGGAAGAGCAGTTAAACAGGGACTGGGGACCAGGGCCGTGGAAGGAGCTGTTCGACAGAATGCGCCGAAGAGAGCATCAGGCAGACGCTGCCCAGGACTCTGTGCAATGCAATTTAAACCAAAGCTACAGTAAATGGTTCATAGATGGTTTGTGGAAACACATTATACAGTAAAATTTACCAGTTTGTCCACTTCGTGTGGCTATTCTAACACCCCACAAGATTATAAATTTAAATGCAATCTATTAAAACCCTCTGGGGCATGGGAATAGTGATGACGAGGCTTCTCCAGGTCTAGCACTGAATCCCTCTGTCAGGTAAGTGACTCGCACGCAGTTGTTTGTCCAGCACACACACGGCAAAGATCCCTGCACTGTACAGTCTGTACAGGCCCGTTTCAACAGCGGGGTTCGTCTTCCCCCTCCGAACTCCACAGTATGAAACAGACTGCACAAGAGAAATAATGAAAGCGACTGCGTGAAAAAGCCTGTCAAAGACAGAGTGGAAACGCGGAGAGAAAGGAGAGGAAAATATCATCCAGCTGCAGTGACCAGAGGGGACACATATAACAACAATAAGCCGAGCACTGGCAGACAGGGTGTGATTTTTAGATGTATGAATTCAGAGTGCTGCAGCCTGCGAAGAGGAGGGACGTGGCACCAGCACCTCGAAGACAGGCTCAGCTGAGCTTCCTGCCTCCTCTCAATCTTGCCTTTGCCTTCACTAATGAGGGTGAGGAGGGCAATCCTAACTGATGCTGACTAATTTGTGATAACTGATACAAAACCCCAGTGCTTCCCCCGTAGTCTTTGTCACGACCTCCTAACTCATGTGGGAGAGAGCTGTCTTACACTGGCTGATACAACTCGGGAACGTGCCACGTTTTTCCATCCGAAAATCAGTCTTTAGGGAAGGGCAGCTTGGAAGGAGGATGCTAGCATCAGGATGAGACTTTATAGGGATTCTCCATCATTTCAAATGAGGTGTGTTGAGGAATCCACAAGGCCAAGGGCAAGGTCC
>NW_010258768.1:0-11307 GCF_000690775.1 Eurypyga helias
GCTTATCCCGGTGAAAATGCAGAGCGGGGTGCCGCGGGGGCAGAAGGGGTGCTGCCGCCCGCCCTGGCCGGCCATGGGGCAGGGAGCTGCTGCCTGGGAGCGTGGGACAACCTGGGCTTTGGTTTCATTTACTAAAATGCGGTCCCCGTGCACCGTGGTGCTGGGGAAGAATCTACTGAGTGAGGCCCTGGGAGGATATAAAGCTTGGTGGTTAATAAAAGGTAAAATTCCAGGGTCCCAGCGATTGCCTCTGTGTTTTTTTTCGAGCCATCCTCATTGACTCGCAGCGCTTGCCGGCCCTGTAGTGCAGAGGACAGAGGGCAAAAACAATGGGGGAAGCTCATCCCAAGGGGCAAGTGTGTGGCAATAGGTTGTGTTACACCAGACGGGTTGAAAAGGGAGGGAGGTAAGCAGCTAAACTCTCCTCTGGTGTAAAGCTGCCTTTCGGACAACTGACCATTAGCATGCCCTGCCAAAAGCCTTCCTAGTGGTGGATCTCCAGGGGCTCCGTCTCCTCACTGCCCGCCTGTCATGTTTCCCTTGCAGAGGAACAATAGTTCCCTCAGGATGCTTTCTGTTGGGGACATATCTATTTCTGTAGGGAGCCTGGGGCAGACCCATGAACCGGCAGTGCACCCAACCACTTGTTCGTTGTGCGGCCCTGGACACAGAAACAATCCGTGCCTGAGAAGCAGGACGGTGATGTTAACGTGGCGCTGTGCCCGGCTAATCCTGAGCCTTGAAAAGCTTCCCTAGGCTGTGGCGCTGCCCTGCACAAGAGCTGGGACCAGAAAATCCCTTTCCTTCGCAGGGCTTACACAGCAGTACGCCTGGGGTACCAGTGCCTCTTGAATTTGGACTTAAGATACGCAGCTATTAGTGCAGTCCTATGCGAGGGATAAATCCGAAATCCCCTTTAAGTAACATGCCGGTATCAGAGGAACCACTCTGCCTGAAATGAAGAGATATCTACACAAACTGAATACTTAAGACATGCATTTTGTAAATTGCTGGAGCACAGTCGGACACTGATTCTCCGCTCCCACTGAGCTGTGTTAACAGCTTCTTTTGCAGTTTACCATTTTCACCTCACCTAGACCTCTTCTGCTGTTCCTGATTCCAGCTGTAGGGTTCGTCTTCTCTCGCTCTTGCACCAACCCTAATGCTCGCTTCATCGCGTAGTAAACCAATTCAGCTTGCTTTCCAGCCAAAACCAATTTACTTTCTGCTGTTTTAGTGAGTTGAATTGGCTTTGTGCTGCAATCAAATGTGTGCTGGAGCAAGGACTTGGCAGAAGCACGCATCCCACAGGGAAGAAACTGGGGGAAGGATGGGGGGAGAGGGCTACCTCTCTCAGCAGCAGCGGCTGGTGAATGTAACTAAAGCCTTAACGTGAAGTTGCAGTTTGAAACTACTACCCATGAGTTAGTTGCTACACCTTCTCAGTTTGGGGCCGTCATCTTGCTAGCAAAGGCAGCCTAACAGCAGGAGTGTTTTACTGCTGCATAGTTCTGTTTGTTTCAGCTGCTTACTGTTTCTAATTAAAGGTAGTTTAGACTAGTTTGGTAGATTTTATCCAGAAGATGATTAGGGTGCCCGCCTGTTCTTCTGCCTAGATGATAAACATTTGGGAAAACCATTCTTCACTTGCATCCAGCAGAGAATGTCTGCATGAGGAATTACAGCTCCCTTCAGGTAGGCAGGTTTCATACAAACAGCAAAAAAATCACAAGACATGGCTGGAAACAGACTTGGGGGGGGGGGGGGGGGGGGATGAGGTGTGTGTGTGTCTGTGACTGAAATGTGAAAGTACCTTGACAGCCACTGTCTATAGTGTAATAGTGATTTTTATTCAAAACTAGTGATATTTATGCAAAAGTATTGCTCTTTCTGGGCTGAAGGGGTTAGGGTCCATACACTTATGGACTGGGTAAAAGTCAGTTGAAGCTGACCAGCAAGGTAATGTGTTTAAAGAGTGGTTAAAGTCATTATGGCACCAGGTAGCTGAAATAATGAGAGCACAACCAACCCAGAATTACATGGTAAGATCTACATTTAAAACTTAACTACATCACCAAAGGGATTTTCTCTGGGAACTCATAAAGCAAACACGAGACGTTGAGGTAGTGATTGCTGGAGTTGCCTGTATATGACATGAGAACCAGTGAAACAACCTACAGAAAGTGGTGCTGATTAAGGAGAAACAGCCAGGGGTAGCAGTAGGAGTATGTCCTAGAAAGAGCTCATGGAGGGAATTGGATATGGTACTGGCTGATTCTGGATGAGAACCACCAAGGCAAAAGATCTTGTTCATTCTTACCTTGTTACAGGTAGAAGGATGCTATGTTGTATGTAAGCAGGTGGTTTTGTAACAAAGATACACCTGATCCTGTCATCAGTTTCTCTTTTTAACAAAAATAACTTTGGGGCCTGAATTTTGGCTAGCTGCTCAAGTCCAGAGGGACTGATTTGCAGAAAATGAAGTATGAACCCTTTAGATTTTTTTTTCTTTTTTGGTAATTTACTTCTGTAGGTCACATCTGTGTCATGTATCAACGCAGTCCTGGATACTTGCACCAGTGTAACAAACCAAAACAAACTGACTCTAAAACCCAATTTAGGTATAAGGACGAGGTGCCATAAATAGACCTCCAGGGGCAGATTCCTCCAGCCAGCAAGGAGGCAGGGCACCACTGGAGTCTGTTCAGTCTGCCAGGAATACCAAGCTCCCGAGATCAGCAGGACTAAAATTAGTTTTGGAATATTTTTTTCCTATCCTCTTGATGATGCTTTTAGATGAAATTGTTACAAACAACAAGAAAAGAATTTGGGTTGAAGACTTCCTTTTATTCCCTTTTTTAAATTTTTTTTTTTTCATAAAGAGATTTTGAAATCCCTGGTCTTTGGAATGGGAAGTAAATTGAGTTTGTGAACTAAGTAATTGGTATGTGTTGGTCAATTTTTTCTGTCCTAGTTAAAAAAAAAAACCCATCACAACACCCAAATACTGCTTCAGCAAAAGAAATGTAAACAATCATGACTGATTTAGTATTAATATTGTATCCTTAGTGTGTGCTATTACACATACTTATTTTTAAAAGCAATGGAAACCGTCCTTAGGCTTCTTTTATTGTTGTCTTTGGTAACGTGTGACTTGTTTGATTGCTAGTTGTTTCTTTTCCAAGGCTGGGTCCTTCCCAGCATCTTCTGAGCAACTGCCTTGTTCTGATTTAAAGATCTTACAACACCGTTTTCTGAAAAGTGGGATTTTGTCACACTGAACGTAGACTCCAGCTGGGGAATAGCTGGTCTCTGGGAGACATCCAAAACAGGCTAACGGCAGTGAGGATGTTTCTATTGAAGCCTTAAATCCCGAAAGACTATCTGTGGGCCCCTTTGTATTTATATCAGCTTGAAGTACCGAGCTGTAACACCAGCCTCAGTCATGCTCTGCACCACCACAGCTGTCACTTTCATCAGGCTGACTTTCCTCAAGTCTTGCTGTTGCTGGCCACCCAAGCTGTATCAGAAACCTTATCATTCATTTTCTTTTTCCCTGTTCTTAAGCGGAGTTGTAGTAGGCTTTCACCGTTTTCCTCTTAAAAAATGATGCACAAAACCAAAATGGCTTTTGAAATCTGAGAAACTATCAGCGTTAAAGTTTCTCCCTTGTTTCTTAACAGCCTTTTCTCACAAATTCCGTCTGTGTTGTTGCTGAACTTGAGGGGAACCCATGTCTGAATAAATCTCAGAGACTGCAATCTCATACTTAGTTTTCTATAATAATCTACCATTTAAGTGTAAAAGTATTTCAGGACTGAGGTTTGCTTTCAGAGGACACTTAGAGCCTGTGCTTATCTTTGCAGTCTGACCTGCTCTAAAATTCACACTGGCAGACCTTTGTGAGCTGCCTTTGTTTTGACCAACCCAGAGGTCTCCGTAGCTGTGGGCTTTTGGGTCTGGGTGCCGGCTTGCAAATTGCATGAAACTGTGGCAAGAGGAGCTATCTGGGAGCTCGCACCGCTTCCTTGTCTTCTGGCATGAATACATTACATTCCATTTTATATTAGTAAAATATTTATGAAGTTTTATTAACATGGTAAGAGCTCCTGCCTTTCTTACAAGAGGTAGGAATTACGAGCGGTCTGCTTTCTCTCATTTAATCTACTCTCCCATCTCGCTCTTTTCTTTTCTCATCTGGACACAGATAAAATCCAGTAACAGGGGATATTTGTTTTGCGGTCAAAACTATCAGGGTTGGAGTCAACGCTCCTGGCAGTCATTGGAAAGGTTTCTTGTGCATAGAAAATTTATGAATGCACGGAGATGCCAGGTTCAGTAATCTATCCTTAAAAGGCATCCAAACATTTTGTTCCTGATCAAAACATGTAATCCCGTGGAAGCCTCAGCTATTTACATCTGGTTGGTTTGTCTGAGGCTGTAACGTTGGCAATTGTATGCATTAAGAAGGGAAAAGAGGCATTAAATTTAGGTGTCCAGTTCACGCCAACGATGTGTCGCAGTTTCCTTTTGACCTCCCGAAAAAGAAATGCAACAGTGGCATCCTGTGGCCCACGCCATTCATGACAGGTGAGTCTGGGGTAGGGAAGAATCCGCCACCCAGGTCTTTCCACACCAAGCGGGACATGGACCAGATTATCTCTAAGAAAGTTTACAAAATTAGTCCACAGTATTTCACGTTCACTATTTCACGGTGCACGTTTTCAGCCTGAAGTACAAACTGGCTACCTGTTCTTCAACAGGGGCTTTCCAGCAACTTACCTTACATTCTGCTGCTTATTTTCCTACCAAACACTTGGTGTTTGGGAAAGAGAGGATGACTTCAGTTACCCACCAAGGAGTCAGGACTTCTGTGTTGCTTTCTCTGCTCTGCTGAACATTTCCTCAGAAAAGAAAAATAGAGGAGAGACTGAATGACCTGTCTTCAGCTAACCCACAGTTCTGTGCAGCATACTCAGTCTAAAAATGAATGTTTCAGGAAAGCCTGATGAAGAGAAGACTCATAAGAGTCGTTTTCCCTTGCACCTACATCATAGCCGAGCGCTCACTCCCACACACCGCCTGTGTGCATGTGTGTGTCTCTCGAGTTTTTCAAAGTCCTGGCCTTTACTTGTTTAACTTGGACCGCCTGTGGTGTGCTTACCTCCTCACCAGCAAATATTGGCAGCCGTGACCAACAGGCTCTCTAAAAGCTTGCAATCGTGCCAGAAGGCACATTAATGAGGAACTTACAGGCTCACCTGCACTCCTATGGGCAATCGTCAGGGAAGCTGCTGCTGGTCTCATTTTTCCCTCTCCTCCTCCCAGTTTTGCAGTGACTTCTCTTCTGTGAGAGAGGAGATGTTAAGGTGGAGTCATTTAAAGCCTCTTCCTTCCTACTTCTCACCATCGTATGTAGATGTGCAAACGCTATTGAAGGCTCAGTGTCAGGAAGGAGTGCGAGGAAAATGAAACAGCGTTGTTCGTTTTAATTTTGCATTTTGTTGTACCCGGAAGGCTCTGCACGTTTTGGGTGATCTGCCTGGTGAATTGGAAAAGCAGAGTAGGGGCAAGATTGTCCCCTGCTGCCTGGACGTGGAAGAACTTGTGAGCACTGAGTTTTCTGTTGTGGGGGAAAGTCACCGTGGTCTTTCTTGGGAAGGCTGCAGCAGGCAGGGGCTTAATTCTTGCCTTTAATAACGAGAGAGTACTCTTAAGATTTTTGTGAAATTGCTTAACTGAGCTTGCGCCACAGTTTGTTGCCGGTATTAATCCCTGGGCTGCCTCTTAAAACATGCACATGCATGAAAACAAACAAATGTTAAGGCTGGGGTGTCTCCAGTGTTGTTAACCCCTGCTCCTTTTTGTCAGTTAAACTGACAACCAAGATAAGAAGAGCCGGTGTGTATCGTCTCTTGCATAACAAACCACTCTCGACAAAAGAAGCAGCCTCCTGTCAAACGAATTTCCTTTACAACTGCCGAGGGGACTATTTTTAGTTTCATCTGCCATTCTTTACTCCTTAATCATCTGGTTCACTTTTCTCAGGGTTTCTCTCCTTTCCCCCTTCCCCGGCACCTCCAATACCAGGTACCGCCGATAATCAGAGGAGGAGAAGGGCACTGGGCTCTTGGCTGTTGCCTGTTAGCACCGGGATGCCATCAGCCTCGCTACATCCCGCTCGGCTTCGGTGTGTGAAGGGAGGAAGCCTTCAGAGAAAGGCAAATGCACCGTCCTGAATCAAGATGAGAGATGTTAAAGACCAACATGTAAATGAGATCAGTTCTTGACAGAAAAGGGTTTTTGCTAAGGCTGCACTCAGAAAATATATTTTAAGTTGTAGGAGGGGAGCTACAAATGTCCAGTGTTGAAGCAACATCACAGGCATACTGCCTCAGGCAGACTCTTCATATGCCTTTAGCAAAGACAAGGCCAAGCCTAGCTTTTCCACTAGAGATAAAATTAAAGTGCTTTAGGAATGATGGTGTTAATTCCGGGGGTCTTGACTCTATGGTTGAAAACAGGGAGGTTTAGATTAGATATCAGGAAGAAATTCTTCACAGAGAGGGTGGTGAGGCACTGGAACAGGTTGCCCAGAGAAGCTGTGGATGCCCCATCCCTGGATGTCTTCAAGGCCAGGCTGGATGTGGCTTTGAGCAACCTGGTCTAGTGGAAGGTGTCCCTGCCCTTGGCAGGGGGATTGGAACTAGATGATCTTTAAGGTCCCTTCCAACCCAAACCATTCTGTGATTCTATGATTCTATGGTACTGGCTGCCTTCCCTTTTGGTCTGTTTGACCCACTGCATGTTTTAGCCCGTTGAGCAGCAGAATGATTCTTGTCTTCTGGCTGAAATATAAAACAGAAGTCCCACATATATGTAATCCATTAGAGATTTTGTGGTGCTATTTGCAAGAGTAAAAGAGTCTTAAGGCTTTGGCGGTTCAGGAAATAAATAACACTGCTTTCCTCAGTTGCACGTCGTAGGTCCGTCAAGTCCAGCATCCCCTGCAGCATCTTTTTAAAGCCTAATTCTTGTGGGTTATTTTATATTCCTTCTTCTTCCGCAGTATATAAGAACTTCACAATTACGAGTGGGTTTATGCCCATGTGCTTCTGTAAGGTACAAGTTGCTATAATACCCATTTTATAGCTGAATTTGAGGAGCATAAAGGCAAAGTGAATGGCTCAAAGTCAAGAGGGAAGTCTCTGGCAGCAGAAGGAATTATGCCTCTCTCACCTAACAGTCCTGAAGTCAGCATACTAGCTAGCATTTTCCCAGAAATTGCCACAGTTCTCATGAAGAAGGAATCACTAGAAATGGTCAAAAGTTTTAATCATTGCTATTTTCTTAAGGAACGTGAGTTTTCAAATGACACAAAATGTTTGCAGAACATGCATGTATTGTGAGAAAATGAAGTAAATATTGTTGGATTCAAGCCAAAAGTAATTAGGTTTATAATGTAAATGTTCCAATTGATCTCTTTTTCCCCAGCAGAAAAAAAAGAAAAAAAAAAAAGGAAGAAAAACTTCTGCAGAGGAAAGCAAAAAAGGGACCTTGTTTCTCAAAAGGAATGGGAATACAAATGTATTGTTGGTGGAAAAATAAAACCTACATTGTATCTTTTCTTCAGGCTTTCCCGTCTCCAGTTTTACTCTTTTCTTCCTGTCTTCTGAGTACAACTGACTAGTGCAAGAGTGACCAGTCTCCTTAACCCTAAAAAATGAGCACTAGCGCCTTGAACACTCCTTATCCGAGAAAAGTTAAGAAGAGAGAGTTGGGAAGAGGTCTTGTGGCTGACAACAGCAGCTCTTTAGGTCTTTGGCTGCTTTACTGCTCAATAGGATTGAACAGGGTTTTCCTGAGCAGTTTTTGCTGGCTAACTTCCTTCCACTGCTTGGGTTCGGATTGACAGTAGCCCCAAAATTCGTGCACCCACGCTGGGAGCCGCATGGTGTAATCCCACTCTATGCATAGTAGAATTATTCGTGTGCTTCTCAAGGGCCATAGTGCTGGTTGCCCCTACTGTGGCATGCACCGCTGTGCAGCCTACGGGCTGGCAGAAAACCACTCCTGCTTTTCTCTTCCCCTTTATTCCATTGCTTTTGACAGTGTAACTTTTCAGTTTCTCTCAACTTTATCAGGGCGTTGGTGAGCTCTACTTCTGATTCTTCTTTTTTCAAGCCCCTGAATGAGATTTTGGTTTAGGAGTTGGAAATGGGGTAAGCACTAGAAGCAAGGTTGGGTTTGTATTTTTGAAGATGCTTGAAAATCTGCCAGAGAGCTGTCAGGTTAGTGATGTCAGGTTAGTGACATGTCAAAGCAGACAACTGAGGGTTCATAATAATTCAAGATCTGTTGCAAAATGGATTGAAACATGGCTAGCTGTAAGGGCTTTTAAAGAGAATATTGTTATCGTGGGTGTTCAGACTCATAAGTGTATTTCGTGCCTTGCTGAGGGAAGAACCTGTCCTATTAGCTTCACGTGCATCCTTTGGATTTTGCCTCTCTTACTCAGATTTTTAGTGTTTTTATTGCAGTTCATCTGTCACATCCCTTGCCTGGGTGCCCCATGGGGACACTTCCCTTACATGTCTGCTCACATGGAATCCTTGTCACCTGTGCACATGGAGCCTTTCTTTCAGCCATCTATCCATTTGCTCAGTTTCCTGTCTGTGTAGGCTTTTGTCGTTCTACAAAAAGGACCAGTTCCACCTTCTCCCGGATCTGTGACATGAGAAGTAGCGAGAAATTTCTTGGCGGAGAGCCTAGAAAAAAATAATTTAGGTTCCACTAGGTGAAGAGGATCTGACCTTCAAAATTTCTCATGGCACATTAAGAGGTTTTGGGCAAAGACGTCAGGAAGAAATGAGAACTCTTCTTTCAAAATGGATACGAAATGAGAAATCCAAAGGAAAAGCAAACTTTCCTCTCTCACTGTGTAAAGGGCCTCTATGCTGAAGATATCACCAGCTGAATGCATATAAGAAGTCGCCAGCAATCATTAAGCTCAATTAATCTTTTTCTTGAGCCCATGATAACATCTGTGGATTATTTAAACAAAGAGATGGTGAGCAAGCAGGAGAGGAAAATTAAAGAGGTTCTGCTGTGACATTCGTACCACCATCACCCAAGCGACGCCGTAATACAGAAACTGGGTCAGAGACACCCTTCCCCCTCCACCCTGTCAAAGTTATTTGAGCGTCTATTGAAACCCTCACAATAGAAGAGTTTGGCTCCTGCATTCGCTCAGCAAAACTGATTTGTGTTTCTTGGTTCAGAAAAAGCTGCTGGGTAATTTTCCATGCAAGTACAATGCAGTAGTTCAGCTGATCCCTGAAAGCGGTTTTTTTTTTGGTGATTGGCCTTTCGTTGGCTAAGGCACTACTGCTTTAATTTAGCATTTCTAACTTCGCATGCTGAATCTGTGTTTAGACGCCTTGAACCTGCCTCTTGCCTGTATTAGTTTTAGGAGCTGTGCTGGTAGTCTTCATTCAAAGTTCAAAAGATTGCTGTAAGTCTCTTGAGATGTCACTCGCTCTGTTGTCTTACTGATGATATAAATCTAAGTTGATTAGTTTATTTGCTTCTAGGATAATTGAATTAAAATATATTAGTTCAGAAGTATGGCTTGGATAGATTTAAACACAGCTCTTCTGGACTCTTCCCACTGCCCTTTTTTAAACCGTATTTGAGTCTTTCATCCTTGTTTGCAGCTGTCCCATTAGCAGTCTCAGCCTTCTGGTGTTCTGTCTGCTCTGAGGGTTTGGTTTTTTTTTTTTGGTCTTGTTTTTCTGGCTTCTTTCAAGCAGTCCCAGTGGCTTCACCTTGTCCTGAAAAGACAACCAAGCTATGCTTCATACTCATAATGGCAGTCGGCACGTGTTGCCGGCGAGCACAGAACCTGGGAGTTAGGCTATCAGAAGTGGCATTGTTCAGCAGCGTTCATAAGCGCTTACTCCAAAGGAGACACAAGTGCAGTGAAATAACAGGGTCCAGGGTCTGAACATGTTTTATCATATTCAATTAATATATTTTTCTGTTTTCACTTCCCCTCCCTGCTCCCCTCAGCATGCACTTTCACAGAGTGAGCTCGTGCCCTCTCACACTTTTTTCTCCTTGCATAAAATGTCATTTGTTCCTTGAAAATTGCCTGACTTGATGGGCAGTGTTGCCTGGAGGTGTCTGGGAGATCTACTTGGAGCCAAGAAGGCTGTTTGGGCCATGACTGTTGGGAGTTGCACACCCATAGTAGTTGTGGCGTAGTGTGTTAAGGAGGCGTGCTTGGGGGTGACGGAGGAGGAGGAGAAGGAACATCATTAACTTGCTTCCTCCGTCACTTAATCCACTACCTGGACAAGATACTTATTGTTATCAATCGGCAGTGAGAACTGTTCTGCCCATTCATGTCTAGCTCAGCTCTGATTCTTTGTCTTATTGTGTGTAAAAAAAAAAAAAAAGGGTAAGAAAAACTCCCAAACACCCCAGTTTGTGTGTTAGTCTCAGCAGTGAACGCCTCTTGAGCTACCTTCCTCGAGCAGGCACATAACTATCTATGTCAACATGTCTTCCTTGCATCCTCACTACCGAGGTGAAGAAACAGAAATTCTAGCTATTCCACCCTGTTGCCCAAGTTATGTGAGAAGCTCAAGAAGAGAAGCCATTTAATAATAATAGAAATTATATAATAATAGAATGGTTTGGGTTGGAAGGGACCTTAAAGATCACCTAGTTCCAATCCCCCCTGCCATGGACAGGGACACCTTCCACTTAGACAAGGCTGCTCCAAGCCATATCCAGCCTGGCCTTGAACACTTCCAGGGATGGGGCATCCACAGCTTCTCTGGGCAACATTTGCATTCTAAAGTTTGACAGCAGATTGACTTCTCTTGTTATCAAGGCTAATCACTTCCCAGTCCTGTCTCTGGCAAAGGCTCTATCTGTAATAATCAAGTCAGTGCCTATGACATAGTTTTTTGACAGGACAATATTTCTTAAACATTTGGTAGCACTGCACACACACAGAAATAGAAATATAATTAGCTCTCATCCCTGAAGTTGGAAGAGCTTTTCAGTTTGTTGGAGGCTGCTGGCCAATTCTCTTATCTAATTGGATGAAGTTCCTACTTTCTCCCATTTGTATGATGTCTGCTTTTACACAAACTCATTAAGTGCAGCTGTACTCAAAGTTTATAACAGCCCCAGTGAAGACTAGGCAGTAAGAAGTTTAATAGTTGTTCTGTTCTCTCTTTTTCATCTGATCTCAGTCCATTTTGGTGGTTGATGTGTGCCCAAACATCTTTCCCT
>NW_010258768.1:11338-18214 GCF_000690775.1 Eurypyga helias
CTCCCCCTCCAGCTTTTTATTATGAATTATGTTAATAATTAGAAACCAGACAAATTGCATAAGATTCATCTGTCTGTTTTGAAACTGGCGGGTTTACAGCTTGCTTTCAAGGAAGATGGATTTAAGGCAATTACTTGTTTCTGTGAGGCATACAGAAGTGATTTTTTCCCTTCGTTTTAAAGCTGGCGTTAAGGTGCAATCAAATAATTGCTATGCTATTCTTTAAATCTTCAGAGGCATTAAGCTGATTATACAGGTAGAATAACAGCACCATAGTTATTATATTAAGCTTTTGCATTTGGATGGAATTTTGGTCAAAGAAATACTTTTTAAAAAAAAACACAAACCACCCACTTTTGTCAGTAGGACTGCTTTTTTTTCATGTTCTTGTGTGCAATTTTGAATTTCTACTTAGTAAAGTATGTATAGTAATAGAAAGTCTTCATTTGCCAAAACCTGAATTTTTCTTACTGTACTGCCTACATATATTCAAATCACATTTACGAAGGAAGATTCATTGCCAACTTCCTGCAATACAGATATATCATCTTTAGAAGTGATTTTATAACTTCCATGGATGTTTATCTTCCACTGCAGAACTATTCCAAGATTTCCTGGGGAACTTCCAGCTGTGCAGTTTCCTTCCCTTACCATGTTCCGTTTTCCCATCAAACAAGGTCAGGGAGGCTGGAGGAGAGAGGGAAACTCGGGGAAAAAGTTGGCTCACAACACTGTTCCATGAGGGCACTTGCCTGTGACGGTAAATGCTCTCTATATAGCCCAGTGGCAAGGAGATTGACCTGACAACATGAGGACATTCGTCAGTGCTGGGGTCTTAAGTTACAGCCATGTAGGTGCACACATCTGTGGTGCAGAGTGGAGAGAGCAAAGGAGCAGAGTGAGACACCAGTGGGGGGTTTCAGAGGGACTCCCTCCTAAGCCAAATTCCAATAAGAAGGGAAATTTCCTTCTGCTGTTGCTCCATCTCCTAGCTGCCCTCCCAGCTCTGAGGGTCACAAAATCTTGACTCTTACGGTGTTCACAACACCCTTAGCTCTGACTAGTTTCAAAGATGCAAACGTCTTGCAAAATCCAAAGCCTGATGCAAGCAGGGAGGCAAGACCTACTGAACCCTACCTGAACTCGCACTACCCTATAGCCCTCCCTAGGTTCATGTAATCATAAAGAGGTACTGGAGTTGAACATTTTGTTTCTGTTCCTGTGAGAGAATGAAAGATGAGCGGTGTTGTAACCAAGTCCCTGGTTATTGCTGACGATAGGCCTTTACAGCAAAGTTCACGTGTGCAGGTTGATTATCAGTGATGACACGAACAGGTGGTTAAATTGGTTGTTCTAATATAAAACTTAATCTCAGCATGAGTCACAGCTAGCTTTGGCATAAATGTCTCCACCAGAAAAATGAAACCCGCTAACATCTCTTGTTTTCAGATAGTTGGCTCCATCTGTAGACACGTTTCATCATGTGCTCAGCTCTTGTTCAGACAAATATGAAACATGGGTATTCTTCTTGTTTAGAATCCCATAGCTTTTGTTGTTTCCATTTGGGGCTCATGCCCCATGTGTGCATAAGATAAGCTTGCCTGGCATTCATAAGTGACAATATTTAGGTCATTTCTACCCAGTAAAGGTCATTCTTGTAACTGACCTCTACTACCCTGTTGTCTCCTAAATATGCAAGCTTATTTTTATAGAAAATACTTTATGTATTAAAAGGGGTCATATAATGCCAGAACATTTTTTTTGCCAGCTACAGGGCACATCGTTAAAATGACAATGGTAGCTGCTCCCTGCTGTCTAATTTTGTAATGTTTTGACAGAATTTAATACATGAATGTATGTTTGTGCTACTAGTCATTGGTGAATCATACCACTTAATTGGATGGGTCAACAAGATAAATAGTTGTGGTTGTTGGGAAATGAAAATGGCTTCTTTCATTTGTGACTCTGAGGTTGTTTGTACACTGCTTTTGATGGAAGTAGCATTAGTTGATGGTGGTTATGGAAAAAGCAGTCACTTATTTTCCTAACACTTGAGTGAGCGGTGATAGTTGTTGGAGGATGTGATGACAGAAGAAAAGCGGGTTTTAATTTTGGTATTGAAGTGGGTGGGGGTGGGCAAATGGATACTCGAGACACATTAATGAAGTTATGTTGACAACTGTTAAGTGTGAAGTCTGTCATATATCTCATTGCAATGGATGTGTCTTTATGAGCATACTGCGTTGGAGGCATTTGTGCGATTGTCAGCTGTAATTAAAGAAAAGGATGATTTGGCAGTGGACATAGAGTTGAAAATGAAGGACAGGTGGGGTTTTTTTTATGTGGGTGCGTATACTTCTGTTTGCCAAAAGTGACATATTTTTTGACTAGCTAATTCTTTCCAAGTAACTGCTAAATCAAGAAAATTAGTTGAACCAGGGACTTTGTCCTTTTTTTTTTTAATAAATATCCTTTGTGTGGGAGAGCGTTTGAACATTTTAGGGCATTTTAGATCATGTTCTTACTGGTGACATTCTGAAGGTGCATAGAGCAATTACTTCCAGAAAGACCTGGGGAAGCGGGAGGTAAGATGTCACTTGCCAAGCATGCAAAATAAGCAAAGAAACTGATACCGCTTACACCCCAGGGTGCATCTGTGTTTGCACGTGTTGTGCTCGCTTGTGATACATGTCGCAGATGTGTGTCATGTTCCATTTTCCTAATACCTTTTTGACTGGATCACGGGTTTTGGTGTTGCTTTCAAGTGGGCTTGCAAGTGTTGTAAAGGGGCAGCTGGGATTTTGTCCTCATGAGGGATAAGCAGGACCTGGGATGGCTCTCTGATTTTATTTTTTTTCCCCCAGCCGCAAAGCTTCCCACCACAACCAACAGGAACTTAAGAAAAGACATTTGAAGGAAGACCCGTGCCTCTCTTGGGTAGCTGAGTAACCTCGTGTAGCAGTTAAAGCTGTTCTGCAGCTATCAGTGGCTCCCCTTCCAGCGCACATACACAAATGTCTTTCCCTGGCTGCGGTTGATGTCGAGTTTTGCAGTAGATGATGATGGGAGCAGTTCTCGAGTTGGTAGCACACTTTGAGAAGCGTGTGACATGGAGAGGAGACTGGACCTGTCTGAACATCAGATGCTGTCTCATCTCTTGTTGGAGGTAGCTGGAGAGGATTTTTTTCCCTTTATACTTCTTGAATATCTTTTATGACCTCTAGACTGGCCTTCCTTTTCTCCCTCCATCTTGGCAAGAAACAAGGGGACAGCCGCAAAGGAACAGGGTTGACATCTAATTCCAGAACTGGAAGCTGTTGACTTGGATGTAACTGGAAGCAGTGCTATTTTTCCTTGGTTAAATATTGATTTTATGCCCCTAATGAAAACACTGGGACAATTTATCGTGCAGATTTAGATGGTCAGTGACTAGAGTGAAGGGCTTATTAGATACCGTGTCTGTGAGGCGGAGGAGTGAGGAGGAGCTGAAAATGAGCACCTTTGTTTAAAAATACATCTGTTTCTTTTCCGCAGCCACGTGTTTTAAGTGTAAAATATACCAGCTTCTTTTAGAGCTGTGTGTTGCAGAGAGCTGTGCCTGCTGCTAGCAGTGAATGAGTTACTTAATGGGAAGAATGTTTGCAAAGCTTGGAGAGAAATAACAGCTGCTTTTTTAAGTGAAAAAAACCCAACAAACCTACAACATTTCAAAACCGTAGCAAGATCAGGGATATTTATTTTCTTTTTTTCTTAAAGGCCTGGTTGAAAGGAAATTAGTGATGTGTAGGGGGTGCTGAGTGGCCCAGGCACCTCACCTGTTTTATGCCTCGGTGTAGAGGGAATTCAAAGTTTGATGCCAGATGGAAGGCAAACCCAGCGCCACATGAACTACTAGCCAGCTTCCTTCAGCAGCATTAATTTACAGTCTCAGGAGAGAACACCTTGGTTTGTTGCCAGGTTTGGCTTTGAGGGAAATTATCAGAGGACAGAGCAGTGCAGGCAGCGGTCCCTTTCAGGCCCTGCCGTCTGGGCGGTGGAGCAGACGGCACAGACTGCTGGCTGGGCTCTGCCAAAAGCATTACGGAGTGCGTCTGCGCCCCGGCTCCCTGCTGAAAAGGGACATTAATTACACTGTGGCCTCTTCTCCGCCTGCCGGGCGGGTTACGGGGTGCTGGCATCTTTACACTACGGATGTGGGCTTGCCAAAACTTGCGTTTGAGGTTGGCTGACGTCTTTTGCGTTGCTGGCTCCTGCCGGTGGGTTCCTAGGTGGTTTGGTGGGAGGGGGGCAGCGAATGTGGCACAGGTCAGGAAGAAGGGCTGTTTAGCCAGTCACTCGGACTTGCCATTTGCAGTGCTGTGGGATCACATCGTAACAAGTATGGAGGCGTGATGCCTCTCAGCATTTTCCAGTGATATTTTCTTGAAGGAAGCACAATTCCAGACTGCCTTGTCACCTTTCAGGGTTTCTCATGTGGCCCATGGGTTCACTTTCCAATCTCTTGCTGTTTTCTTTCCAAACTATCCGGGAGTCATAGTGTCTATTTAGTTATTTATTAATAGTTCTGAGGTGCTGTTAAGATTTGAGTTGTGTAAGATTGTGACAGGACAGGGGGCAATGGTTCAAACTGAAAGAAGGTAGGTTCAGATTGGACCTAAGGAAGAAATTTTTTATATTGAGGGTGGTGAGGCACTGGAACAGGTTGTCCAGAGAAGCTGCGGATGCCCCATCCCTCGAAGTGTTCAAAGTCAGGTTGGACACAGCTTTGAGCAACCTGGTTTAGTGGAAGGTGTCCCTGTCCATAGCGGGGATGGGGGGTGGACTAGATGACCTTTGAGTGTCCCTCCCAACCCAAACCATTCTATGATTCTATGAAATGCTACACAATTTGAATGTCGCTCAGATAACTAGAGGTATGTACTGTCACGCAAGTGTCTTGGAGGGTTGAACCCTAGAAGAGAGCAAGAGGCTGTTTGACACGTGAGTTGTTTTCAGGTTTTTTGAGTAAGCTTTCAGTAAATCAGGGATGTTGATTTCCGCTGCAGCAATAACGTACAGTCTAATTTTTTGTCTTAGTGCTGAATGCATCATTTTCTCCTTTTGCGATCTCTGATGTAGCTGCTGCAACAATGATTAAGGGTCTATCCAGGCTGTTGCCACCCCAGTGTGAATGAGTAAGTTCATGGCCACAGTCAGTGGTCAGTAATAGACTGCATGCATTGACCTTTACATGTTTGCTTCAGGTATGCTTATCAGTTCGTGTGTATGAGATATGAGGTTTATTGTGTTTCAGTGGTCCAATAAATCCAATTTTGGGATTTATGATACTTGCCTGAAAGAGCAGTTTTTGAAGGAAGATGAAGCAGTTGCATGGCATGCATTTATAGATATGTGTTACATGAAGTGCTGTGTAAACCCTGCAGGGTCAAGTTGACCAAATATTTTTTTCCCCTACTCTAAGTTAACTTTCTGCCACAGAGCTTTATGGTGAATGGGATAAAGCCTGTTTGTGCCATTCTAACTAGTGAACAGGATAAAGCCTGTTTGTGCCATTCTAACTAGATGATGCTAGATCAGGTGTCATTCACCTCCCTATACCCTGAGTAAGCACATTAGTGTGTGGGCTGTAGCTGCTTTGACAGAAATGGCATCAGGTATGTCTTCCTAAACTGGATGAAACTATCTCAGTTCAGTGGTCTTGCAATGCAGAGACCACCACAGTGCTTATGATTACAGTAGCATAGCCCGAGATATGCTCACTGGATGTTGTTGTTAATCATCCACTAACAGTATCATCCACATATATTACACCTAATCTGGCAAAGGGTCTTTAGTGTTCCCAGAGAGGTGAGAATAGTAATATTCTGAAGGCATAGGTGGGAATGGGAAAAGTTCACTTAATGGATATAGTGAGGATTGATCAATAATCTTTTTAGAATGGGAATGTACAAATGGAGAGTGATTTAAACCTGCATGAAACTCCAGATGACCTCAAGGAGATTACTAAGTAGGGCATTGGACAGCATCTCTGACCATGTAGGCAGGTCTGTAGCTTATGCAGTGTCTGTAGCTTATGAGGTGGACAAAGGGAAGGAGGTTCTTTTCTGTTTCATCTCCAAATAAAGAGATTGGCTGGTTTTTATTTTTGTCACCTGCAGCTTTAGAAAGCTTTGCACCAATACGGTCTGCTCCAGATGCACATTTTCATCTGCACGACCAGGACCTTGTTTGAGTTTGAGTGAAGATTTCAGAGCTTCTCACTGTAATAAAGGCATTGCATTCCCACTGTTGTGGTCATGCTTGTAATGAGTGTTCTGGAGGACAGATGCAGAAGAGGGCACACTACTATAATTCTCCAGGATATCCAAGAGGTAACAATACATTTAAAATTAGTTGCATAGGTCAGTACCAGAATAGGTATCCCTGTCGGAGGGGAAGAGGCATCTTCTGGTTGAACTAATCCAGAAACACTTTTCAGTATATGGCAGGATAGCGAGGAGCATGCCCACATGTGCTGGGTTCAGCCAGGAAAGAGTTAACTCTCTTTACGGTGGCTGCTAGGAAGCTGCGTTCCTGGATGCAGAGAGCAGCACTGGTAAGTTCTCAGCTGGCACTGGGCAATGCCTGCACTGAATTCAAGGTCTTTCTCCACTCCTGATCCTGCAGCTGCGTTCCCAGCTCTCGCTGTCTCGCTACAGGCAGTGCTGGGACACACAGTTCAGGCAGCTGACCCAAACTGACCAAGGGAGTGTTTCATTCCATAGTATGTCATGCTCTGGGCAGAGGTGAGGAGGGGGTCCAGGAGCCATTACTCCCTCTCCTACTCTCTTGCTTATTTACTTCCTGGCACCTGCTCACCCTCTCCCTGACTCCTGC